>NC_081757.1:44765408-44955408 GCF_963082965.1 Carassius carassius | reverse complement strand
TGCTGTATGTTTACATTCGCTAGGCCATCAACATGGCTGCCATGTCCCAGAATTTAACGAGGCGCCCAAGCCCTGTAGGCATACACACAGGTTCGAAGACTCGTTCTCGCCCCCTACAGTGCAATTCGGTTAGGTATACATCCGCGCTAAAATATCAAGGTGAAAGTCATCATAGCTCGCCTAATATAGTCCCAGCTCTCTACCCAACTTTGAGAATAGATTAACGACGATATTTTTTTATCGCCCGATAAGAGTCTCCCGTTAACACAGCACGATAACAGCCCACCACTAATATATATATGTATGCATATGTGTGTATTTATAGACACATAATAAATGTACACAGTACACACACATATATCATGTAAACAAAAACTTTTATTTTGGATACATTTGATCCTGATTAATCGTTTCTATTAATCATTTTAGCCATTTAGTACATTGGGTTAAGTAATTAAAATGAGAAATGTGAGAAATTTGCTGAAATAACATTTGATCATTTATTTTATTTTAAGAAAAACATTTTTTTTATGATTTTAATTTTATTTTCAGTTTTAGTTTTAATTAACTTCAATAACCCTGATTCAAGCAACAATAATAATAATTTTAAAAAAAGAACAGTGGGATTTTATTAGCTTTAGCATTATCCAAGTGATTTAATTTCTGAGTTATTAAGGTGAAAGGCTGCAAAAGCAAGCTGATCATCAGAATAATGTTGAATTATTCACAAAAAGAGAAGCAACATGTGTTCAGAAAGTAAATGGAGTGAATATGGATTTCATTTTGACTTTAAGCTATTGTGTGTGTGTGTGTGTGTGTGTTTCCACAGTTATGCATTGTAAGTATCAGTGCGATAATCTGTGGTGCTCATTTGAATATAGACTGAGCTGATCATCTGCTGTAAATTACAGTCAGGCATTGAGCTGAACATCTATTGTGATGAGGTCCTTCATATATCCAGGGTTATTTGATGTCTTCAAATGGCAGATTTATTTGTTAATCACAGATTCAATGTCACGGGCTCATGCACACAGTTTATAGTGTAATATTACAATGTCAACAACACAACACACTCACTGCCTGTGATGCACCAATTCAGAACAAACAAACAGAAAAAAGAGAGCGATTCCTGCTACCAAGACATGTACACAGAACACATACAGTGGAAGACCTGTACACATCAGCAATAGATAAATAAATAAATGAATATAAACAAAAAAAAATATTACAATGATGCTGAAATTTCATCCTTGATCACAGGAATCAATGACATTTAAACAGATATTCACATAGAACACACAACTACTGTATTTTAAATTGTTATAATATATACAAAATACAGTACTGTATTTTGATCAGATAAATGCAACCTTTGTGAGCAGTAGAAACTTGTATCAGAAACATTAAAGTGATAGTTAACTTTCAAATTAAATTTTGATAAGTTTTAGCTTGCCTCAAGGACATCCAAGATTTAGGTTTCTTTGTTTCTGCAGTATTTCCCATTTTGATAGTTTTAGGTCAAACCATTCTTGTCTGTGACTCATATAATGGAGGTCTATGGTCACCACCTCAAAAAGCATGCACAGAGGAGTCCAAATTAAACAATTCCCCATCGTAAGTACACATTGATGACCTAAGACACGAAATGAGCGGTTTGTGTAAGAAAACGAACAGTATTTATATCGTTTTTACCTCTTGTACACAACCACGTCCAACTGAGGGCGCGAGTGCTTCCTGATTTCGTGACTCGTGTGATGTGTGCGCGCGCTCTGGCTTAGTCTGCGCAAGCGCGGAAAGCGCCGGAAGTGATCTCTCGCGCATGAACGTCACTCATTGTTTACTGTTTACCACACGATACGCCACCAGTCTGAAATATAATGCAGTAATTGTAATTAATTAATTTGCTTATAATGCACCCTATAATCGTTGCGATTATAATAAAAATACAACACATTACTCACTCTATTGACAGCGTACCATTGGGTCCTGCTGGCGTTGGACGTCGCCTCCAGTTTATACGTGGCAAACTAAACACAACATGCAAAACGCTGCGTCTCAACAGTGGAGAAAACTCAGGTACTTCAGTCAGGCAGGTGTTTGATGCGATACTGTAAATGTCCTCGTTGTCGTCTTGTAGTTGTTCCATTCGTGACAACATATGCTCTCCACTTCTGTTGGCATCTCACAACACTTGCTACTAAAACACCACCAATTTTCAAGAGATATCTGTCTCTCTGGGGCTTGAAGATGTGCTGCCTGCAGCAGATGCATCACTCCTGAGTACTTGATCTGTGTATTCTGGTTCAAATAAATATTGTTGTGAAAAAAAATTAAACTTTGTCTGTTGATATATTGAAATCGTCTCCCATTGCAATTTCCTGACGTCTAAATATGTTTAGATCTTCACAGTGAAAGGTAACACTTCCGAAATCTCTGGGTAAACCATAGACAGTAAGTGTAAACAATGAGTGACGTTCATGCGCGAGAGATCACTTCCGGCGCTTTCCGCGCTTGCGCAGACTAAGCCAGAGCGCGCGTGCATGTCACATCAGGAAGCACGCGCGCCCTCAGATCAGTTGGACGTGGTTGTGTACAAGACATAAAAACAATATAAATACTGTTCGTTTTCTTACACAAACCGCTCATTTCGTGTCTTAGGTCATCAATTTGTACTTACGATGGGGAATTGTTTAATTTGGACTCCTCTGTGCATGATTTTTGAGGTGGTGACCATAGACCTCCATTATATGAGTCACAGACAAGAACGGTTTGACCTAAAACTATAAAAATGGGAAATACTGCGGAAACAAAGAAACCTACATCTTGGATGCCCTTGAGGTAAGCTAAAACTTATCAAAATTTAATTTGAAAGTGAACCATCCCTTTAACAAATCTGATCCCAAATTTTTATTAGTAGTGTATTATCATTATTAATTTTCTAATTAGTTTTACTCATCAAATTCTTTAGAGTTTGTCAAACTTGTATATATATATATATATATATATATATATATATATATATATATATATATATATATATATATATATACTGGAGAAAAACAAGACTGTGAGATAATGCCTTGAGTATGTCACACTATATCTAGTTAGGAGCAGTGGTGCAGTGGATGTGGATCAGACGCAAACTAACAAATGCAAAGCTGCTCCGAATATCAGCAGTTGTGATGAGCAGATCTGTGTTTGTCGTGCGTACTAACCCTCTGTTCTCCCCTCCTGTCGCTTCCACTGGAGCAGTCAACCAGACAGGTGAGAGCATGCAGAAGAGCTGTACCTGAGACACACGCAGTGGTCATGGCTCACAGAATGCCAGAACATGTCACATTTGAATGTCCATCATGAGCGTGTTTGCTTGATCTCTTGCAGTGCTGCTCTGAAAGTCCAAACACAGCTTTGTCCTGAAGTATATGATGTATTTCTTTCAGGAAAAGGGCAGAGTCAGAGGCCAGGAAGGGCAGTCTGCCCAGCGGTAAAGAAATGCCCTCCCATCACCCCACAGACCCTGTGGAGTTACGCCGTCTGAACTTCCAGACTCCCGGTAAGAGCTGCTAACTGCCATCCTCCTCATCTTCACCATCATACACAAACCATCGGCTAACTTCTTGAGTCTAAAACAGGGTGTCCTAAGAAACGTTTTTCAATAAAGTGAAGATTCTTGGACTAAATTCTATGCTTGAATCATGAGGAACGTGAGAAGTCTCGAGTAGCGCTTCCCAAACCTGATGCTCTCAACAGTGCATATTTTAGATGTCTCCCTTATTTCACACGCCCAGCTTTGAGGATCTATAGTAACAAGCTGATGAGTTGAATGTCATGTGTTTGATTAGACAGATGTAGAAAATGTGCATTATTGGGGGAACTCTGGGGTCAGAATTGGGAAACACTGGTCTAGAAGTTCAAAAGCCTACTGAGCTTCCTAAGAAGACAGCATTCATAGGTGAACTCCAGACTTGAAGGTTCCTCAAAATCCATTCAGCAACATTATGTTGCCTTACAAAATGTTCCATTTTGTCCAAATGTTATGGCAGCATTGCAGCCTTCAAAGAGGCAATCACAGAATGTATTGTGACAAGCTCAGTAAATATGTAATCCGTAAGCAAGATAAATGTTGATTACAAGGTCTATGAAATAGTGTGGTGCTGTCTGTGTGGCATATGTCTAATCAGTACTCAAGAGGATCTATTTGAGAGGCTGACTATGTAGACAACAAGGAATTTCATTAGATTTGGGAACATGTTGGTGTTGCATTGGTCAGCTTGTTGACTCCTCTGTGTCATTCAGAAACACAGTCTTGAATGAGTCACTGGACACAAACAGACCTGTGTGTAGAAAGGTCAAAGCAGTGCTCAGCATATACAAACATTAATGGGAGAGTCTGTAAGCCATATGGAGACAGAGATACAGAGATGTACCTCTTGAGGAATTGCACAAGACAGGTGGCTTCCAGACAGACGGAAGGGCAGTAAATCCCTCTGGACTCTGGACCTGCAGCTTTACCGTTGACCCAATAACTCCTCGCAACACATTCATAAAAGCTCAGTGAGTTTACCTAAAGAGCGAAGACTGTGGCCAACCGAAGCCAGCTGAAGAAAAATAAATATATTCAAGCCAGAATCTCAAAACCCTCTGCTGGTGATTGTATATTCAGATACACACACACACACATAGGCAGGTCGTTGTGTTAGAAAGCAGCGGCATTTGAACAAGTCTCAGAGGAATGTGGGAATTGTTGAGCGGCGAACGGCTGCTCCCTCCTGACCTTGGTGAACAAGGTGAAGTGCACTCGGTTCTAGAGCAGCCAGCCGTGAAGACCTATAAATTTATTTTCTGAGGGGCAGAACAGCAGTGACAACCGTTGCTCCATTAGTTTGTCAGATAAGAACCTGGGTGCCAGCGAGACCAGCTCTAAACACACTGAACCGGAGTCCATCTGTCTGTCTGTCAGAAACACCTGGACTGCAAGAGCAAGACAGACTGGAGAGAAACGGTTCACCTTTCTGATAAAAGTGGCTCAGACCAGCTTTTGCTACAAAGCTGCAGTTGGTTGCATAAACTGTTTAGTCTGTTGAAAGTAAGACTAATTACTCTTGACTTCTGTTCAGACTAGTTCTAAACACTCAGTCTTAATGTAGTGACTACATTTATGCATCTGTCCCCTGGTTTTCACTGGTTAGGCTGGTCTGTTTTGATGGCTTGAAAGGGGTTTAAAGCGCCAAAAAAAAAAAAAAAACTCCCTTCCTACACAGCACAATTCATAGAACTTCACAGAGTGACATTTGTTGCCAACCAAAAACTTGAAAGCTCCACTGGTTGTATATTTTGTTGGGGAATCAAGTTTAGGCTCTCCTTTGTGTTTGAAAGCAGGCAAGTGTAACCACAAAATTTGGGAAGTGTGAACATCTGTTTCCCTAACAGAAGAAAAACAGCTCAAACCATCCTAAGGTGTTTAGCTGGTCTTACCAGGCCACTAGCCCGGTTTACATGAGTCAAGACTAAATAGTACGCTATTTAGTGGTTTTGGGCACTCGTCAAGGGGTCAGCCTGGGAGACTTACTAAAGCGAGCCTAGTCAAAACACCTCAGGCTCGTTCAGGCTTGGTTTTCTTCTTGAACCATTCCTCAAGTGCCCAAAGAATTGTTAATGTTGCCATTGAACTCGATTGCCATCCTTACTCAGCAGTGCCATTCATTTTGATATCCTCCTATGACTCAAACGTGGTGGGTTTTGCATTGCAACATGGTTTCGAGAGCGATGTTCCATACACTCAATCCTCTTGCTGTCTCTTTATTACCGGACTCGTGCCCCTCTTTTGCAAACAGCCTCTTAGAGAAGCTTTGCATCCTAAATGTTCCCTTCAGGCAGCCCGAATGCAGCTCTCGACAGCTGAAAATCCCTCTCTTCAGCGAGAACGGCCTCTGCATTAGCCCTCCTCTCTTCAAACCCTTGATGCCATCGTGCGGTCACTCCCCCCCCCCCCCTCCTCCCCATCTCAATTTTCATCTTGAGGGTGCTTGATGTCGCTCTGATGCGTTTCTCCGAATGGCCGTTTCATTGTCACCGCGGCTGGTAATGGGTCTTGAGAGGCAGTGGATGGCAGCTCTCTCCTGCTGCCTCCATTAGCTAATGCCCTCTTCTATCAGCCCAGAGATGAAAGAACTGCAGCACCACGTCCAAGCGTACAGCCTCTTTTTCTGTGGCACGCAGGCTGTTGTTATGCAAACCAGTTATCAGAGAGCAGCTTCTGCTCCTCGACTATTCAAAAGCATCCTCTGCAGTGCAAACACAAACTCTCTCGCAGACACGCACCTTCTTTGCAAATTTCACTGCTGAAGGTCCTAGAGAACAGACAAACATGGGCATGATAAACATGCACGCCATCTTCTCTGTTTTTTTTACATTTGTGTCTTTTTTTTCTTGGTTTCCCTTCCGAACGTGTTATCCTCATTTCCGCATGTTTGTTGTCCGTTAGCCGTTAGCATGTGGGATTCGTTTTTACTAACAAATAAACAGATATGGAGTCGTAACGTTGTTTGTGGACTGTCGACTGTCATTTCAGACTGTGTTTCTACTGCCTCTTTTTTTTTTCTTTAGTCTCGATAGCGATCAATCACCACATTTGCTTGTTTTAACGTCAGCTAGTATGATTTATCCCCGTCCCCTTTTCCTTTGCAGGTTCAGCCACATCGGTTTACCCCAGTAACCTCCATTTGTCAAGTTAGTTGTTCTTGTTTCTACATATGCCACTGTGTCTGTTCATTTCCTTCACTTCCTCTCTGGACTGCGTTCATCTCCTCACACCGCTTTGCCTCACGCCAGCGCAGGAGGCGGGGTTTGATATGTTGCATCCTTTAGATTCATCGCCAGCTCAATCTTTAATATTCAGCCCCTAACGTTCTACTCTCTTCCATCTTTCCACCATGTTTCTCGCCATGTTAACGTTTGCGGACGAATAACATTCTTCTCTTCATTAGGATTGCTCTGTGCGGCTTCTGTGTCCATTCTCTTCAAGCATGTGGCTGCTTCGTTCAATCATACAGGCCAAACAAACCTCACATCCTCCATCCTCTATAATGCCCATCTCTCAGTGTAGGCTCTGGTGTGTTAGCACTAACATCTGGACTCTTTGTCTGTCCTCTTTCTGCAGGTATGGCCAGTCACCCTCCCATCCCAGTCATGGAGCTGGCCGATCACATCGAATGCCTGAAAGCAAACGACAACTTGAAGTTTTCGCAGGAGTATGAGGTAATGGTTAGCCATTTCACTACTTTCTGCATTGAAAATCTGGTTTTGTTCTCTACTTTATTTGACTCCAAGTCCCCTTGTTGTCAATGGCACATATTTAAAGGTGTAATAACAAATCTGCTCATTTTCAAACTTGTTTTATTTAAAAAAAACCTAGGAATGTTTGGACTAGATTACAGTTGTCTTTAAATTACAAATTCCCGTTTCTACCAAATAAGATATTCTATAACACTAATTCTTAAATAAAAATGGCAATTGTTAAAGGTACTAATTACATTAAGAAACATGATTCTTGGTTGTGTTTTGATTTTTAGTTGTTAAGTTTATTTTAAATGATTTTAAACCATTTTTTGTGCCCCTTGGATGTATGCTGAGGCCCCCTGGTTGAGAACCACTTATTTAAATGGTTGTGTTTTGCAGTTTTCTTATATAAATATAAATTGCATTGTCAGCATAACAGTTTGAGAGAAAGGTTTAAAATGATCATGAATTTGGCAAGTATTTGGTTTGTCTGAGTTGGTGATCAACTTCTCCAGCATGGTTTGAGTTGATCCAGAGAGTACAAATGATCAGTGTCACTTATTTATATTTGATTAGTCACTTAGAAATAGTGCATATAGTTCTAATTGGCCAGCTCCATATTTAGATATGTATCAGAGTTGAATCTCTCTTCTGTATGCACAGTGCAAGAAATCACAGAGAAGGAGGTACATCTTAACTCATAAATGTTGTCAGGTCTTTCTAAAAAAAAAAAACAGTAAATGAGAACAAGCCCATAGTAAACTTAAATCCAAGCACTTTATCTTGGAAACAAGACATACATGACCTGCTTATTTATATTTTATTAACTCCATCCACTGCTTAAAATGCTTAATACATGTTATTTATAATAAGTGGACATGGCAACCTTTTAAGAGCGTGCTCTGCAAAGCAGCCTTACAAACATAAACAAGACAGTTTTGTCAATGATGATTTAGTTAAATTCGCTAAACATAACAAGGGCCAAATTTACTAAACAGGGCAAATTAGTGTTAAAGCACAATTCCATAAAAATGCAGATGGGAGGCGACAAGGTGCAGATTAAAGAACACAGACGAAACATCTCATTTCCATAATGGCCAGCACAATCTACCAAGAGCAGTGCAAATTATGCATGCTATAAGACATGCTTTTTCAGGTGATAAATAATGCCAAAAATAACCAGTAAATTGACGAGCATGAGTATCAGTAAATCGCGTTGCATAATTTGTTTAAAATACTTTCCTCTCAGAAATTTCCAGATCAAAAGTGAAAAACTCCTACAAATGCATATTCAATAATATCCACACCTTTTATTAGCTAATTTCTGACTGCGTGTGAATCCTGACAGTTTTTAACGCCAAATGAGGGTTTGCGCTGACGCAATCTGATGGTAAATCTGACCCCATGTCTTATAATATTACTAAAATTACATAATATTATGACAAATAATATGAGAAAAAGAGGATACCTGTCACGATCATTAGCTGGAGTTCCAATGAACTTCAGTGGAGGGCACTCCACTCAGGACCATTCCACCCATCAACCACCAGATGTCACCATATCATCACTTAGACACTAGCACATCTCATACTGTTGCACCACACCCAAACTACATCTCCCATGAGTCACTGCATCACTATCACCTTGCCACACCTGCACCTCATTCATCAGCTAATCTCCTTGCCACACCTGCACCTCATTTACACACACATATAAGCAGCACACTCAATCCACCACATTGCGAAGTCTTGTTTAGCCTGTCTAACATTTCCAAGCGATTTTCCCCTGTTTTTGTTATTCCCGTGTTTGACCTTTGGACTGTGTATTCGACTCTGATTTCTCTGCCGCCTGCCCCGATCTCTGCTTGTTTCTGGTTTCGATTCTGTTTTTCCCTGGCACACCTGACGCCCTTCCTGATTTCTGCCTGTCTGACCATTCTCTAAATAAATACTGCATTTGCATCCGAATGACTCTGACTCTTCATAACAATGCCAGAATGTTGCTATGATTACCATAATGTCAGTCATTCCAATTTCAAGAGTGAATTATGGTTCATACACACAAAATTATAATTTAGTGGATTCACTACCGCATTTAAACACGTTTTTCACTCCTGGATATGTCAATGATTTTATGTGACTCAAATTTAAACCTGGCATTTAAATATGAACATTTTTTTTTTTTTAATCTTTACACAGCTTTTGTATTTAAATCCAAGGTTTTCAATTATTTTGTAAAATATTTAAAATGTGAAAAGGTTTCAAATGAACATGAATGCTTTTCAACATTATTACTGGAAGTCAAGCATCACTACGATTGTTACTCAAACTGATTTAAAAACAATCACCCTGGCAGCCGCATAGCAATGTCCCGGTAAGCTTATGCACGTGTTCAGACGGACCACTGTTCACGCGGTCTGGTGATGTGTCTGACCTGATGAACATTTGCCGCTCACAAACGCGATCGTATCAATTGTGCTCACAATGTAGCCTTTCCCGCCGTATCTCCCATCAGTTACCACACCGGTGTAGGAAAGGTCAGGGAGAATGTTTCTGGATGTAATCTCCTTATCTTCACTGGTAAGATCGCAGGGCAAAACACGAGTCAGTTTGGTGATGTGTATTAGGACGTGAGACTCTGCCGTTGGGCCCCTGGGCTTTGGTCCCCGAGCATGAGGTCATCTGTGGAGCTCCGCCAGAATGCCTGCCAGGCCTGAGCTCAAACACATGGTATTGTCATTCCGGGACGCTTTTGCATGGGCACAGAAAGCCATTTTAGCAGCACAATGAAGCGGGCGAGTTCACAAGCCATGTTCCAGCAGATTTGGGCAGAATGATGCAGCTTAACTGGAGATTTGTCATCTTTAGCGAAGCTTTATGGCGCGGCGACTCGCCCTGACAGAAAAATACCACCACTGTCAATTTACACTTCTTTATATCGAGCCCCGTTTGCTTACGTAAACAAGCGGCTGTGCTTTACAGCTAAAACAGCAGCGTCTCCTCGTCTCTCTCAGCTATACGTGTCGAATGTGAAATATCTGCTTCGGCTGTTGACAGTCTCACAGCATTTATCGTTTTGCTATTTCTGAGCATAATTTGTCCAAGTGGGGCTGCGATTTGTTTGCAGTTGTCTGCTATCATTTGAAAGGGCACATCAGTGGACAAAAGTGCCGTTTGAAAAGGAGCACATCTCTGCGTGATCCTTCAGAATCTATTCAAAGCATGAAGACATTACTTTCCCCTATTTGCTTACGGGACCAATTTTCATTCATTCGACGCTCCTCTGAAAACTGTAATTTGAAATTTGTCAACGCAGAGAGCTGGGCTCGCAGGCAGATGCGTATCATCTTTTCATTTTCAAAAGACACTGCGGAGACTGAATAATTTCATTATTAAAGTAAATGGGAAAAAATTGCAAACGGCACATAAGACTGACGCTGAGGTCATATTGAGCACAAAAGCTCTTTCACTGGCAGACTCTTTCAGGCCCACACCTGCTGAAAGCTTCAATCGTCTGACTTCCTGAAGAAATGAAAAGAAAAATGTTAATGGCAGGAAGATCATGGGCATCATATGCATCATTCATTCATTCATTCATTCACTCCATGATCCCAGTTTTGTCAGCCCATTTTATCTAATCATTATTAATTCACCTTCATTTCATTTCAAATTCACTCATAAGTAAATAGACTATATATGCTTTCATTCATTCATCCATTAGTGTTGCCTGCATTTATTTTATTCATTATTTTGTGGATACAGGTGCATCTAAAAAAGTAAATAGAATATCATGGAAAAGGTCTTTATTTTTTTGTAATTTAATTAAAAAAGTAAACTTTCTTGTATTCTAGATTCATTGCACACAAGTATCAGTATCTCAGAAAATTAGAATATTCCATTTTGAGCTTGATTAGATAGCTGCTTGAAGTCCAGTGTGAAGTTTCTGAAGTCAGGGATGATTTGGTATGCCGTGACGTCTGTTGGTTTTCTTCCATTGTGTTTTATCAAGTCCAAAGTCAATGCAGCCATCTACCAGGAGATTCTGGAGCACTTTCTGCTTCAATAACGCCTCAGCAGTGCCACAGGCTGATCACCTCCACACCACACCGCACTGAAGCAGTAATTCATGCAAAAGTATTGAGTGCATAACTAAACCTGCTTTGGAGATCTTGAACATTTCTGATTTGTAAATGTTTTTTTTTTTTTTGATATTTGAGAAAATATTGACTATAGATTTTTTTAAACTGCAAGTCATAACCATCAGAATTAATACAAAAAAACTCTTGAAATATTTCAGTGTGTGTGCAATAAATCTAGAATATATATATATATATATATATTATTATTATTATTATTTTTTTTTTTTTTTAAATTACATAAAATAAAAAAAACCTTTCCATGATATTTTATTTTTTTTGAGATGCACCCTTTAATTACTCCAGTCATACTTATATTTTATACATTTATTAACAAATGTGTTCATTTGTTCATTCGTTCGTACATTGATTCAATCAATCATCCCTTTATTAATATAATGACTAATAACCATAGCTAAACCTGCTTTGGAGATCTTGAACATTTCTGATTTGTAAATGATTTTTTTTGTTTGTTTTTGATTGATATTTGAGAAAATATTGACATTTTTTGAGATAATGTTTTTTTTTTTAAGCTGTAAGTCATAACCATCAGAATTAATACAAAAAACTCTTGAAATATTTCAGTTTGTGTTCAATAAATCTAGAATATAAGAATTTTTTTTATTAAATTACATAAAATAAAAAAACCTTTCCATGATATATTTTTTTTAGATGCACCTGTAATTACTCCAGTCATACTTATATTTTATACATTTATGAACAAATGTGTTCATTCATTCATCCATTCATTCAATCATCCCTTTATTACATTGTTCAGTGCATATTATCTGTTCATTATTTAATTCACCTTTCTTTGGAAATTAGAATATTTATTTAATTTATTCTTTCATTATTATTTTGTCCATAAATTAATCTTTTCATGCATTTGTTTGTATATTTATTAATTAATCTGTTAATCCATTCATTCTTTCATCCATTGATTCTTTTTTTTTTTTATTTGTTAGATATTCATAATGACTTTTAATTACTGAATTGGCTGCTAATTGGATGGTATATGCATTGATTGATTAATTTCATGAATGTCAGGTCAGTTTGTGATGTAGATTGTTTCCACCCAGCAGCAGAGTTTATTTCTGAGCGCTCTCGCTCGATGACGTGCTACAGTCGCGTTCTATTAATACAGACGGTAAATGCTGATCATAGCCGTGTCTTTCTATTTCAGACGGTTATTAATAGTGTGAGACACTCAGAGTATGTTGAGTCTGAGCCAGCAGTTAGCATACGGTCTGTGTGAGCGTGTTTAGCTCTGATGCTAATGTGAGCTCATTAATGCAATCATTAATTCATATTCCTCTTTCCTGCTCAGTCGATCGATCCCGGTCAGCAGTTCACCTGGGAGCACTCCAACCTGGAGGTCAACAAACCCAAGAACAGATACGCAAACGTCATCGCCTACGATCACTCCAGAGTCCTGCTGTCCGCCATCGATGGTACGCTCACCACTGTCTGAACATACTTAAAACTGAATTATTGTGTTGAGTAGACATGATTGCCTATTTTCAGAGATAAATATCTCATATTAGCTTTAAGAATAAATTCTAACATTTATTTATTTGTTAGATATTTTTATTTATTTTATACTTTTTATATATATTATTTATATATATTTTTTATACTATTTTATATTATATATTTATTTATTTATTATTATTTAAAATTACAAACCTGATTCCAAAAAAGTTGGGACACTGTACAAATTGTGAATAAAAACAGAATGCAATGATGTGGAAGTTTCAAATTTCAATATTTTATTCAGAATACAACATAGATGACATATCAAATGTTTAAACTGAGAAAATGTATCATTTTAAGAGAAAAAAATAAGTCGATTTTAAATTTCATGGCATCAACACATCTCAAAAAGTTGGGACAAGGCCATGTTTCCCACTGTGTGGCATCCCCTCTTCTTTTTATAACAGTCTGCAAACGTCTGGGGACTGAGGAGACAAGCTGCTCAAGTTTAGGAAGAGGAATGTTGTCCCATTCTTGTCTAATACAGGCTTCTAGTTGCTCAACTGTCTTAGGTTTTCTTTGTCACATCTTCTTCTTTATGATGCACCAAATGTTTTCTATGGGTGAAAGATCTGGACTGCAGGCTGGTCATTTCAGTACCTGGATCCTTCTTCTACGCAGCGATGATGTTGTAATTGATGCAGTATGTGGTCTGGCATTGTCATGTTGGAAAATGCAAGGTCTTCCCTGAAAGAGACACGTCTGGATGGGAGCATATGTTGTTCTAGAACTTGGATATACCTTTCAGCATTGATGGTGTCTTTCCAGATGTGTAAGCTGCCCATGCCACACGCACTCATGCAACCCCATACCATCAGAGATGCAGACTTCTGAACTGTGCGCTGATAACAGCTTGGGTTGTCCTTGTCCTCTTCAGTCCGGATGACATGGCGTCCCAGTTTTCCAAAAAGAACTTCCAATTTTGGTTCGTCTGACCACAGAACAGTTTTCAGATATTGACAGAAATTGCTCCACTATTTTTCGCCGCATCATTGGGGGAATTGGGGATCCTCTGCCCATCTTGACTTCTTGTTTTAATGTTGCTTGTTTTAATTCATGTGTTTATTTGCTTAGTTTGTGATGGATACATGTAATCCTGTCTTGAAATACACCCTATTTAGGCAGCTCACTAGGTTTTGGAACAGAGTTGTAATGTGTCAAATATACACTGAAAGTATGTGGCTATTTGAATACACACACACTCACACACACACATTGGTTCAGTACAATTTTTTTATTTTTTATATCTGTGTCATTTTGTCCTCTTTGTCTATAAGAGAGAGAAGAAAACGCAGGATTAATTGTCTTTCGCTCTGCTGTCAGTCACAGAATGAAGGAGAAAATGAAAAAGATGGCATTTGTAATTATTTATTAACTCTCAGTAAAAGAGTTCACCTGGAGTGGAGACAGACAGAGCGTGAGCGTGAGCGGGGCGAGGGTTTATTTGGCGCTGCATGTGTGAGCTGAGCTGCGAGCCGCTCTCCTGTCAGACGGAGAACTGCACAAATCAAGCCTCGCTCCATTTTCTCCAGATTTCTCACACCTCTTCAGTTCATTCCTCTGTTTCTCTCACAGAGAATGAAGGTCTGCTCATCAGAAATCACACAATATACACAGCATTGAATAACGATTCGGCCCGTTTTTCAGAACCTGACATCTGAATTTTAATGATTTTACTGAACTGTTTTTCTAAAAGGATCATAATAAAGAATGAGAGTGTGTGTGGAAAGGGTTCTGCTTTTAAATGATTTGCTTTTGATGAGCAAATGGAGTATGTATACCACTGTACTAAACCAGTCGTATTATTAATGACAGTCCATTAAGATAATGTTTGTAAAAAAAGACCATTTAATCATTAAATATGAACTATTTTATATGAGCTAATATTTGAACTTTTTTCAACATTGGATGAATCCAGGTTCATAATTCTTGATTGATTTTGTTGATATAATTAGAGTTAAAGGTTTCTACTGAAAATAACAGATAGAGATAGAGGTGTAGTGTCTGGTTCTCAGGGTGTTCTGTGTGTGTTGGCAGGGATTCCAGGCAGCGATTACATCAACTCAAACTACATCGATGGCTACCGGAAGCAGAACGCTTACATCGCCACTCAAGGTGCGCTCCCAGAGACCTTCGGTGATTTCTGGAGGATGATCTGGGAACAGCGGAGCGCAAACATCGTCATGATGACCAAACTGGAGGAGAGATCCAGGGTACGACGGGCTGTGACATCACTGGCTTACGGTGTCTTCTAACTAAACATATAACATATAAGATAAAGATTCCAATCACAAATCACAGCCAATCAGAAGAGAGAGTGGGCGGAGTCTCGGCAAGTGCACTGCAGTATGCATAAATACATCAATAAAAACATTAGTTTACATACATGTCACGTTTTTGACGTTTGGTAAGAAAACACTGTCAGAAAGAGTCCAGTTAAATCATTACTGGATCTGCAGTATTAATTTAATTATAGCAAACAATACAGAACAGTTATTTCTATAACTGTTACTTGTCATGAATATCACACAGAGTTATTTATTTATTGGAGAGAACTGTTTGATATGTTTGATAAACTATTATCTCACATAAAATAACTGTAGCTTAAAAGATGTAACGATTTAAAATCATGACAATGGCAAAAATGGCATGATGTATAATTGACAAAAATAACATAAATGTAGTAAAGAAATATTAAATGTTGACTAATTTTGATTATGAAATAACCCTTAACCGTTATAATGTCACATGTTTTGTGTGCCATTCTGGTTTATAGCCTAACCCTAACGAAAGAAATAATGTCTTATAAATCTAAAAGCTAAATCTTTAGGAAATAATTAATGTATTCAAGGATTTTATAGCATTTACCTATTTGCTGATATTTATTTAATATTCATAGGCAAATGATTCACCATTTAACACAAATCAGGGTGTGTTTATGTCTTAAATGTGAGTAATAGGGTTGGGAAAAATTGCAAATGTCATATGAATAGAAAATAAAGCAGCTCAAATAAAACTGAGTTCCTCCTCTTGAGGGTTTTCTGACGGTAAAGCAGCTCAGTTTTTTCGTGCTCTATTTGTGGAAAGCGCTGGCTCTAACCGTCTTATTTTTGACAAATTACATCAATTATGGCAAAATGAAATGTTTCCAAACAGGTTTAAGAGCTTTTGTCGAACTGATTATTGGTCTAATTAATATCAAAATCCATGTCATCCTCAATTATAACAGAATTCACCCACAATTTCATTTCCATCCTTTCCTTATTTGCACCATTGATGTGTGTGTTTCTCAGAATCCTTCTCCTCGTGTTGTCTTCAGCTGCCATTATGAGCTGCAGAATGTATATTCATGCCTTGATTTGTCCTGCATTTATGTGTCGTCCTTTGCATGAATCGATCGACTGACGCTTGCTGTAAAGACTTACAGACGCACACTAACGCAGGAACTCTGGCTCTGAAGCGTCTCCACTCCTGCATTTAATCAGATATTCAGCGTCCTTATGTTATTAGCAGAATTGTTTGCAGTCCAGCACGAGATGCGTGTGGTTTTTCCTTCATGTTCAGCGTCTCTTTTGTTGGTTTGCTCCTGACAGACCAGCAGCAGTGCAGCCCACATCTATTAATGCTAATGACGGCCGGCTGTGATGTGATTGCGACAGAGCGCTGGAGATAGTAATTATAGCGTCTGTCACTCGCTGCGGTGTTGTCAGCAGGAAATGGGAAAGGCAGCGCTCCTTCTCTGGCTTTATCCGTGTGTTTGTGTGTGATTCAGGTGAAGTGTGACCAGTACTGGCCCAACAGAGGGACGGAGACGTACGGACTCATTCAGGTCACGCTGCTGGACACGGTGGAGCTGGCCACATACTGCGTCCGGACGCTTGCACTCTACAAGGTACAGCAAATCCACATTCACTCGGCCACACACCGCTGCCGAGCTCCAGAAAGCATCTTGTTCTGTGAAAGTGAATGATGATTATTTCTGTCTCTGTTGCGTTCAGAACGGCTCCAGCGAGAAGCGAGAGGTGCGGCAGTTCCAGTTCACGGCGTGGCCGGATCACGGCGTCCCGGAGCATCCCACACCGTTCCTGGCCTTCCTGCGCAGGGTCAAGTCCTGCAACCCGCCGGACGCCGGACCCATGGTGGTGCACTGCAGGTCTGACTTACTGTTAATAACACAGAGAAAATAGTCGTGAGATTGCAAAATGTAATGTGCAAATTACGTGTGAAAATACAGCTGCACATCACAGAAATAAATTAAACTTTAACAGAGATTCACATAGAAAACAATGGTAGTAATATTTCACAATATTATTGTTTTTACTGTATTTTGATCAGATAAATGCAGCCTTTGTGAGCAGAAGAGAATTATTTCAGAAAAATCACAAATTCACATTGATCCCAAACTTTTGAACTGTGGTGCATTTTCCAAATTCAGATCCATCTTTTTGTCTGCTGTTAAGTTTAAAATATGACTTGTTTCTGATTTAAGAATGCATGTTATATGTCTCTTGCTGAGCAAATGTGATGTAATAATGTGTTGTGTGCTTTCATTTATCATTAGAAACCATATTAAAGAATTACTCTCATATAATAAGTAGATCACTAAAAAAAAAAAAAAATAGAAAAAAAAAAGATGGATTGGTCAAACCAATGCTAGTTCTCAATTTTGAATCACACTGTTTTCATGAGACTCGACTGTGCGTCTCTGTACGAAAAAAACAAACAAACTGATTTTGGTGCATGGCAGAACATGAGGCACTCTGGCATTTATGGAAAACCCAGATATGAAACCATCTGTTGAATTCCCCTCTAAGCGAAAGCAGCACAAAAACATCAGGCACAGAGAGGCATGCACAAGCTTCCATCGGAAAACTGCCAGATAGAAAACAAGGATTAGTAAACCCTTAAAATAACACATACGGCAGTTAATTAGAGCTCCCAGCGGAGCGCTTGAAATTGAAAAATCCTTATTTCCCCTATTTTCTCTGGCCGGCGTGTGTGCTGAATGCTGGAATTAATATCATTCATTGGGACGGAGACTTTGAATTCCTTTCGGCTCACATCAGATAATGTCTCGACAGCGAGACTTTAATCCACACCAAAACGCCGGCCGCCTGACCATTAAAAAACCTTTCTTTCATTCCGCGGCGGTGTCAGAAAGTTGAGGCATCCTTCGACTGGAGCAGAGAAAGTTTTAAGCCGACAGGATCGCATGAGGCGGGAGATTATATATGTGCTGTTTGTCAGCCAAACAAAAGCTCCTCCTCCTGCGCTCGTGGGTAATTAACTGCGCTGCAAACGATTCGCCTGCTGCAGACTAAACATTCAGATTATATGTGCTTAATGCTTTCTCTGAAATCTGCCAGACATCATGTGATCGATGCTGACAGTGTGTGTGTGTGTGTGAGGCTGTAAAGTGGGCGTTTATCGCTGTCACCTGTAACCTGCGGGTCACCACTGAAGCGTATGCAGTCAGCCGTTATCGCAACAAAAGAGAAAGTCCATCCAAGCACATGATTGAATGTCATGGAGGTCACTGGACAGACAGACAGACAGGGGGTTTCTGAGTGGCAGGAAATTCAGACGTATGAACTTGTCAAAAACACGTCCTCATCATATTTTACCCAAGAGTCCAAACAAAGACAGTGATTTTGCATAAAGCTAAGAACGCCTTGCTAGTAGCTGTGGATATTTCAGGGCTGGTTTATTTCACAATGTTGGGGAAGCAACTCTGAAACTGTAGCTTGATCAGCTACAAGCTATTCATAAATTAAAATAGTTAAGCAACATTCAAGCCACCCTTCTGAAAATGTAGCTAGAAACTACTTTCAATTTTTTATAATTTAAGTATTAACATTACAAATAACTTAATTATTGTTAATGAATAATTATAATGATGTTATAAGTAAAATATTTGGGGTTTAAAACAACATACTGTAATGCGATCATGATTTCAAAGGGGGGGTTGAATTCAAGCCAATTCAGCGACATAAAGTGTCCCAATCATTTAATTTTTGTAAACTATCCGATACACAAAATAATATTTATATATTTATTATATCTCAAACTGACTGTCGAAGTGCAAAATTGCTACAAACGTAACATCAATGGAAGAACAAAATATTTGCAAATTAAACTGGATACGGAGCAGTCATTAACACAAGCAGGTTAAGCTCAGAGCTCATGAGGTATTTACTGACTGTGAATGGAGACGTCAGTCATTAGCTGCGCACGTCACACTGCGCTTTGAGTGGAATCATTATTTGCTGAAGCATAAGCACACTGCTATATCGCGGTTTTATTTTCTGTTCGATTAGTGTTCCTTACAAAAGAGTGGGGGACAGAGATTATGATGGTTTATGGATTATGATGGTTTATGATGTAAAATAGACATTTGATCTAGAGTGCAATAAAGCAGGAAGATTAATTAGTTTAAAAAGGCAATTATTCACCTTCTGCATGTGCATTAAAGGTACAGGTTGTAGGACCTGCCACAAGAGGGCGCACTACCAAAACAATAAAAATTGCGTGGTTTGATGACACTAATTAGGAGCATGGAATGATGGGATTTGTTGTCTTCTACCTAACCACTGACGGCCATCAATCAGACGATATGAAAACAATTACCACTTGTTCAACAAATATATACACTTGTGTACATTCACAATAATTGGGCATACATAACAAACGCGAGTTCAACAATTTGCCCGAGATTACATACAAAGTCAATGCAAAGACACGATCAGACTATGATTCAGACGCGTCCATCTAGAAAATGCAACACCGATATTGATCATCGCTCTTTCTCTCCTCTTGTCACAATTTCTTCTTGGTCGTTTGGTTGGCCCATACGCTTATGTTTATGGGAGCTGTCCTTGTCGACAGAACCAGCGGCAGACGGTAAAGGGTAATTATGTTCCATAAATAAGTAACACAATCCACCATAAAGCATGCAAGAAGAAGTAAATAAGGAACTGCTTGAAGCAAGACACTACATCCGCATTTGTCCACGACACTGTTCTCATGTGGTTTCTATGTCAGTAAAGGCGATATCAAAGGGTAACTAACGTCATGGACAGGCGACTACACTGCCCCGTGTCACTGTTTAGAATGGGTTTTTCTCATGATCTACAAGTAGTTGAAAACATTAGAGATATTGTTAGTAATCGTGACTCGTCAGAACGTAAAACAGAATGGAGCTTTTGTTCGCTACTTTCTGTAAAAAGTAGTTAGCTACTGGAAAAGCTACACTGTAATAAAAGTAGCTGAGCTACTGTCACGCTACTGAAAATGTAGTTACGTTAGTTGCATCACTACACCAATACTGTTATTTCATGAAAGTGCTGTAGCCTTTTTTTTTATACTACAAACATTTTCACATTATTGTACCCGCAAGAATATTGTCCAATGACAACATGCCATCTTGAAACAATTAAACAATTATAAAAAGAACAAATAGAGTGAATGGTTATGTACAAAATTCATACCAAACCATTGTTTTAGCAATTATAAATGATAATTAATACACTGTAATTCAAGCATATGTGACATCTTTCCCCAATAAAAACGTGACAACTTGCTCAGGTGTTTAATGACGTGCAGTTTTTCTGTGAGATGGAGATCTAAGATTTTATTCATTTCCAAGACTTCCCTGGTTTGGAAATAACAATTTTAAAATTACAATTAATTGATGAGCAATGAACAACACAGATAATTTTTGTTTGTTGAACTATATTGATCTTGGAAACTAAACAAGGCTTGTCTTGGCTAGTATTTTGATGAAACTTCAGTTTCCACAACTTACAGCTCTGGTTAATTGGATGTAAATGTGAGTGGATGGATTAATGCTTGCTGCAGTGCATTCTGGGATTGTCTCCTCTGTGAATGAAACATGTGAGGTTGCTTTAGAACAGGGCTATTCCTCGAGGACCACTGTCCCGCAGAGTTCACTAATGAAACACACCTGAACCAGTTTATCAAGACTTCAGACTCACTAGAAACTTTTGGCCTTAAAGAGCCCAAATAAAGTGGTGGAATAATTTTGCTGACTTTATGAGAAGTCTTCGTGTCAGGTGCTCCTTAAATGGGTTTTGTAAACTTTAAAGGTGTGTTTGTCAAACTCCTGTGTGTGCGGTAGAGCTGGTGTTGATTGGCTCAAGTGTGTCGTTCATTAAGGATTCTCTCTCACTCACGTCTTCATTTAGGAAGAGCACTAATGTGAGCATTTGTGGAGCTCTGGTCTTAATGAAGGGCTCTGATCTCAGGTGTTTCATGGAGAAGTGCCTGTGGTTGACGTCAGTGGCTGCGCTTCAGGAAGTTAGCAAAGCTTTGGCCTCTTCAAAGTGATGGAAAGTGGAAAGTAGATGGAGGCTTTTCGAGTCTGTAGATGGAGGTTAGAGAGGGTGAGAGGCTAAATGGAGGGGTTGTTTTGCTCTGATAGCGAGCACAGGTGTACGCTGATCAAGAACGGCATCATCCACTCCAGAATCTCTGCCATTAAATACTGTTTGGCTGTTCCACAGACATGTGACGCATCACTTACTGTCAGCCATGTCACATTGTTTTAGCACTTTGAATGTGTAATGAATGTTGAATGTAAACAATGAAAATGTATCTGTACACAAAACAGTAGGGATGTACGACTGTTCAGCAAATTAAATTAAATTTAAAGACCAAATGAACTGTACTGAACAGTGATGTGACACGATCAAATATCAACCAGCACTGAGTCAGAGGAGCACACTATTTATAATGGAGCAAACATTTCACAGTATCGAAGAATATAAATGTATCTGAGATAAACGCAAAAATCATTAGAATCACAGACAGCAGACGTCTCTGATGAGAAGAGGAAGGGGTTGTGGCTGGTTACTGCATGATGATCGAATAGCCTTAATCGATTAGTAAGTATTTGTTGGTATTCGGCCTTCATCCAAGGGTTTAAATTTGTTTTTGTTTTCGGCTTTGGTCAAGTATTTTTACTTCGGAGCATCCCTACACATCAGCTCTAACATCGTCAAACATTTGTCCTGTTGTGTGACAGTGCCGGCGTGGGTCGGACCGGCTGCTTCATCGTCATTGACGCCATGCTGGAGCGAATCAAACACGAGAAGACGGTGGACATCTACGGTCACGTGACGCTCATGCGCACTCAGAGGAACTATATGGTCCAGACTGAGGACCAGTATGTCTTCATTCACGACGCGCTCCAGGAGGCCGTCACCTGCGGCACCACCGAGGTTCCCGCCAGGAACCTATACGCCTACATCCAGAAACTCACGCAGATCGAGTCCGGAGAGAACGTCACCGGCATGGAGCTGGAGTTTAAGGTAAGATGGATGTTAGTGGGAGTTGGGTTTGTTGACCTCTGTTTGTCACCGTAATTCCAAAACCAAAGAAACCACCTTGCTGATGCATGATACATGACATGATTTAACATATATATATATATATATATATATTCAGAATATGTGTGCTACCCAAATAAAATAATGACTAAAAGTAACTTTAAGTCTTTGAGAACGGGTTTCTCAAGACAGGTGGTGCATTAGACCAGGGGCTCATCTGCTGTTTCCAAAATGCATCACAAACTGCTTGAGAAAGCTGTAAACGAATTCCACATTGCACAAGGTGCAAACAACCTTACGCCTGTTTCACACATACTCCGTCTGCAGTGCGTATGCGTTTCGTATTTTTTTTACGCACCCATGTTAAACGTATTCCAGCGTTCACGCGGTTGAGGTCCGTCAGTGCGTTCCAGGAGCGTTGCGTCTACAGCAGTGCAGCGATTGTTCAAGTACCGAGTAGCAGACTGCAAACGCGTCCTATGTGAAAGCACAATGAGTATGAGTCCGTGCTGATTCAGCACCACATACATACACACGGACTGCATATGCACTGCAGACGGGAAATGTGTGAAACAGGTGTGCGTCTTGGCACATGACGACATTCTGTGATCAAATACAATCCACTTGATAACACGCTCCACAGCACCACCTAGTGCATTTAGATATAACAGACTTTTAGTTTGCACACTTAGGATTTGTCATGCATTTCCTGCATTTACAGCCAGTGAAGCAGCACATAGTAAAATTCAAATAGTGTTTTATTTGTCAAAATACTAATTGCATATTGAATATTCAAATGTTCGACTATTTGCACACACTTAGTGAGACTTAGTGAAGAGTCCTGAAGAGCCCTAGCCCTACTTAACCTCGTGTTTATTGATGCATCTGATCTTGGAAGCTAAGCAGGGTTTGGCTTGGCTAATATGTGGATGAGGCTTTGGTTTCCCCTACAATCCAGTCAATTCACAGACAAACAGTTGCTCTTCCCATCACTACCAGCAAAGAGAGGTAGTTAAGATGGTGTAGTGTCTTATCTAGTTGAGTGGATCTGTCTAGTGTCCCATCCCCTGACTTGTCTGATTACGGGAACTGTTGATCAAACTTTATCTGAACAGATTGGGGCCTCGAAGCACCGCGATCATGTCACGTTTACAGACGTCCGGCCGCAGCTCTAGAATGACTGCAGCAGAACCGCCGAATTGGCCACAGGAAGCTGCTCGTCTTTGTTCAGTTATTCGACCACACCGTATTTTACTCGGCCTGCAGTTTGTCAAACAGAAATCTATTTACCAAGAGTAAGAAGGTAAACGAATGTCACGCCACATGATGAGCTCCGGGCGAGCAGAGCAGTCGACTCTGGCCCACCACAGGCTCTCTTCGCTCAGCCACAGAGAAATTTTGGGGCCTGTGGTTTCTCCTGCAGGAACTCAGAGACCCCTGTGCTATTCTCACGCTAGCGCTAACCATTACTGCGCTCGCTTGTTTCACAGCAAACCACATGTGCTTCACTCCCTTGTTTTCAAGACCAAGTTCAAGACGGTTGAAGACATTAAACATCTATCTATCTAGTCTTTAAACAGTAAGATTTTTTTTACACTTTTTTTTAAAGAAGTCTCTTCTGCTCACCAAGCCTGCATTTATATGATCCAAAATACAGCAAAAAAAAAAAAAAAATTCTGAAATATTTTTACTTTTTAAAATAACTGCTTTCAGCAGTAAATCATCATATTATTCTGATTTCTGAAGATCATGTGACACTGAAGACTGGAGGAATGATGCTGAAAATACAGCGGAGCATCACAGAAATAAATTACAGTTTACAATATATTCAAATAGAATTCAGTTATTTTAAATAGTAAAAATATTTCAAAGTGTTACTTCTTTTGTTGTATTTTGGATCAAATAAATGCAGGCTTGGTGAGCAAAAGATAATTATTTAAAAAGCATAAAAATCTTACTGTTCAAAAACTTTCGACTGGTAAGGTCTCCGTTTTTCTGCCCATCGTACTATGTATCCATTTGTCCAGATATTCGCACGTGCTACAAAGTTTACTACTTCTGTTTTCAAGTCTATATCAACATGTCTAGGTAAATTTTTGCTATTTTTTTTAATGCTGTTCACGATATGTTTCTTGCAGCGGTTAGCGAACACAAAAGCTCACACCTCACGGTTTATTAGTGCCAATCTGCCCTGCAACAAATTCAAAAACAGACTGGTTAACATCATGCCCTACGAGTCCACGCGCGTCTGTCTGCAGCCAATCAGAGGAGTCGAGGGCTCCGACTACATCAACGCCAGCTTCATCGACGGATACAGGTGAGCAGAAGAGCCCGGATCCATCTGTCTGTGTGTGTTTATGACCGTGAAGGTAATGTGTGTCTCTCGCTGTGTGCCAGGCAACAGAAGGCCTACATCGCCACGCAGGGTCCTTTAGCCGAAACCACAGAAGACTTCTGGAGGAAGCTGTGGGAACATAACTCCACCATCGTCGTGATGCTGACCAAACTCAGAGAGATGGGCAGAGTGAGTTCTTGACAGCCCATTATTTATTCATTTATTGCATGTGATTTAATATGAAATTGTGTAGTAGGTAGATAAAAAATATGCATGCAATTATACAAAATAAAACCAAACACGATTTGTAATGAAGATAAAAATATGTAGACTAATAAGAATAAATGGTGCGCGTCGCACCGGGCAAATCTTGCAATCTGATATTTTAAGGAATATGATACACACCAGCATTTAAATGCAGCTGGAATTTATTTATTTATGTATTTATTAATGAAGTTCTTTTTACATTGTGTGCCCTTCGTTGATTATAATGAGAGAACCTGAGTTTAAACGTGAAGACATATTATTAATCTATCCATTCTTTTCAGTTTCACTGATTTAGCAGTGGGCAGGTTTAATTTATTTGTTTCTTGTTTTAGTTAGGCCTTAATAATGGGAGGTAAAAACAGTACCTCACGTTTTACTAAAATTAAGGAAATTATTAAAAAACGCAACCATTTTTTAATCAGTGTATATACCATAGACTGTATGAAAGCATGGACGTAGTGTCGTCACCCATAGGTAAGTAGGCAGAGCCGGCCGTTGCCATCTTGGCAGCGTGTCACCGCACGTCACTCCTGGATAATCAAAAATGGGCAAAAAGGTGAGAACTGGTTGCTAAAACCACATCCACCTAGCGCACGCCAGTAACAACAGAGCAATCCACCTGTCACTCAAGTAGCCACACCCTTAATTATGCAGAACTTTAAGGCTTAATATAATTTAAATGGAATTTTGAGTTATACAAAAATTCACCCCCCTCACAAAATTAGCTATATAGACCAAACTCAGTTTTTGAACCAGGCTGTAAATGTTTTTTTCTGCTGTAAAGTTGGGCATTTTAACATGGGGAGTCTATGGGATTGCCTCCCTTCTGCAGCCAGCCTCAAGCGGCCAGTCGATGAGTTGCAGTTTTAGTCACTTCCTTATTGGCTTCAGGAGAGAGAGCGAGAGGTTGCTGCTTGGTATAAACAGATATCTAAAATGTCCACCAGAGCTGTTGCCCAAGACTTGAATGTTCATTTCTCTGCCATAAGCCGTCTCCAAAGGTGTTTCAGAGAATTTGGCAGTTTAGCCCAGGACCTCCACATCCAGTATCTTCACCTTCAAGAATGTCTGAGACCAGCAACCCGGACAGCTGCTGCAACAATCTTTTTCACTCTACAGGGCAGATGGCAGACCGTGTGTATGGCATTGTGTGGGTGAGCGGTTTGTTGATGTCAATGTTGTGGATCGCGTGGCTCATGGTGTCGGTGGGATTATGGTATGAGCAGGCGTATGTTATGGACAGCGAACACAGGTGCTTTTTATTGAGGTCATCTTGACTGCACAGAGAAAGCGTGACCAGATGCTGAGGCCCATTGATGTGCCATTCATCCACAACCATCACCTCATGTTGCAGCATGATAATGCACAGCTCCATGATGCAAGGATCTGTACACAATTCCTGGAAGATGAAAACATCCCAGTTCTTGCATGGCCAGTATACTCACCGGACATGTCACCTATTGAGCACGTTTGGGATGCTCTGGATCGGTGTATACGACAGCGTGTTCCAGTTCCTGCCGATAACCAGCAACTTCACACAGCCACTGAAGAGGAGTGGACCAACATCCCACAGGCCACAATCAACAACCTGATCAACTCTATGTGAAGGAGATGTGTTGCACTGCGTCAGGCAAATGTTGGTCACACCAGATACTGACTGGTTTTCGACCCCCCAAATACAGTAAAACTGCTTATTTATTGTGGCCAATCTAAGGCACACCTGTGCAATAATCATGCTGTCTAATCAACATCTTGATATGACACACCTGTGAGGTGGATGGATTATCTCAGTAAAGGAGAAGTGCTCACTAACACAGATTTAGACAGATTTGTGAACAATATTTGAGAGAAATAGGCTTTTTGTGTACATAGAACAAGTCTTAGACCTTTGAGTTCAGCTCATGAGAAATGGGGGCAAAAACAAAAGTGTTGCGTTTATGATTTTGTTCAATATATACAGTATATATATATATATATATATATATATATATATAAATAAATGTAAAATATGTTTCTTAAATATATACATGCATGTGTGTATATTTATATACTGCATACACAATACACGCATATATTATGTAAATGAAAACTTGTATTTTGGATGAGATATATCAGCAACCGTGGAGATACAGCTGTCACAGCCTTACTTTTCAACCTCAAGCTTGTTTTCTGTTTAGGACTTTCTGTAAACCTTACTTTCTCAATATCATCCACAGTTGTTGATTTCATTTGTGTTTAATTCGATGTCTCCAGTATCGTTAATGGAATTTTGATTCATCCGATCATTTTGCCCATTACTGCTAATACTTTTCCGGCTGTGACTGAATGTAATATCCAGATTTTGCCTTACCTGAAATTAAATAAATTGCCACAGATGTTATGATCTCATCTGCTACCGTTGAGAAAACAGCAGCTTGATTTTCTTTCAAATAGATCTGGTGCACATTTTATAATTTGTTTTCCCTTTGCTGAACCCCCAGTGTTAACGACTGCTCCTGCCAGGGCTGGTATTTGTTCTGATGCATTCTGGTTGTATTTTGGCAGTCACATGACTGATGTATTGTGTGTGTGTCCATCAGGAGAAGTGCCATCAGTACTGGCCAGCAGAGCGTTCAGCCAGATATCAGTACTTTGTGGTGGATCCAATGGCTGAATACAACATGCCGCAGTACATCCTGAGAGAGTTTAAAGTGACGGACGCACGGGTGAGACTCCAGACCCTGGACCTGGGATTTGTGTGTTATAATGCATATTCAGTCTGAGTAGAGCTCACAGGACTCTAATTCCATCACAGCATTTATTCTGATAAACACTCACACATTCCTGCTGCTTTATCTCTCTCTCTCTCTCTCTCTCTCTCTCTCTCTCTCTCTCACGTCGCTTATCTGGGATATACAAAATCACTAAAGAAATGCAAACTCTCTGAGCTTCTCGTCAGGAGCTTTTCAGCCGCCCACATCAGAGGAATTAGTGTCTGGAGTCACTCATTCACACACACACACACACACACACACACACACACTCAGGTGAAACGACACGCTTCTGAGCTGTGGGCGGCTGGAGCTCAAAACAGAAAGCACCCAAAACCACCGAGCTGAGACCGTTATTAAACTTACCATGGTGTACCCTTTAAATACCAGCTATCACCATATACTATATATGATGCTTTTCTGGCTTTCTGCTAGATCCATATGCTAAATAGCTTTTTAAATATATTTAAGTCAATTCTGCTCACCAAGGCTACCTTTACTTGATCAAAAATACAGTACAAATGTAAAATATTATTTGAAATATTTATATGAAATATTATAATTAAACCGCTGTTTTCTGTGTGAATCTGTTAAAGTGTAATGTATTTCTGTGATGCTCCGCTGTATTTTCAGCATCATTCCTGCAGTCTTCAGTGTCACATGATCTTCAGAAATCAGAATAATATGATGATTTACTGCTCGAGAAACATTTCTGATTATCATCAGTGTTGAAAAAAGTTGTACTACACAATATTTTGGGAATAGGATTTAGAGATGAGTAGGAATTTCAACAGAACAGCATATATCTGAAATGGAATTTTTTTTGTAACATTATAAATGTTGTAAATTTCACTTTTGAAATCTTTCTGACCCCAAACTTTTGAACAGTAATATATCTTGCTGGCACTGAGGCATCAGTTTAGTACCAACATGACGTTTCTTGATTATTGTTGTTTCTTGAGCTTCTCAGACTCGTTCAGGGTGCGTCATGTACTCGTCATGGGTTTGACAAGCGCAGCATCTGTCTCTGGCGTGTAAAGCTGAATGTAATGGATTGGTGTAAGCAGCTCTTTTCTTCTGATCCGTCTCTCTCTCGCTCTCTTTCAGGACGGACAGTCCCGGACCGTCAGGCAGTTCCAGTTCACAGACTGGCCAGAACAAGGTGTGCCAAAATCAGGGGAAGGCTTCATCGACTTCATCGGCCAAGTGCATAAAACAAAAGAGCAGTTTGGTCAGGACGGACCCATATCGGTCCACTGTAGGTAAGAAAGACACGAGTCTGTGTGAGGAAAACTGAGCCGAGCAGATGCCACTGTTCATGAATATTTCTGTGAACTAAATATTGTCCAATAGCAAATACTTCAGCATGAAAGCTGTTCCCAGGAAGTTGTGTTTGTCACCTCAGAAGTGTATCACACACACACACACATACAGTTAACTGTTACCACATAATTTTTCAAATGACATTACTTGAAAGTGTTACACCAACAGGATGTGACATCATTTGATTGTTTGTTCTGACGGGAATACAAATACATGATTTGATTCCCTTTATCTAAATTTTTACACAAAATAGTGTTGACTGTATCTACTAAGCTTAACCAATCAACATTTTTACTTAAGATATAATACATGATCAAACAGTTATTGGTAACAGGTTAGTGAATTAGCTAAGACTAATAATGAGCAACATATTCCTACAGCAGTTATTCATTTTGGTTAATATTAGTTGGAGGGATACTCCACCCCGAAATTAAATTGTTGTCATTAATCACTTACCCCCATCTCATTCCAAACCCGTAAAAGCTTTGTTCGTCTTCAGTACACAGTTTAAGATATTTTGGATGAAAACCAGGAGGCGTGTGACTGTCCCATAGACACTGTTAAGTGGATGACAGTGTCAATGTCCAGGAAAGGCATCATCAGAATAGTCCATCTGCCATCAGTGGATCAAACGTAATGTTATAAAGCGACAAGAATACTTTCTGTATGAGAAGAAAACAAATATACATTAAGTCATGTATTTGTGAATGATATAAAAACGAACCCCTCAGTAAAAACCTTCATTATATAGAGAAGAATTAAACTGTAAGTTCTGGTGTGTGTAAATAAAACTGAAGTGGAGAAACTAACCCCTAACCTTTAAAGATATGCATCTTCACAATGTGTTTTTTTTTTTTGTTTTTTTTTATAGGAATAAAATCTTGTATAAATCCACTCGAACAAAATATATGAACGAACCCCACAGTAAAACCCCTCAGAATATAGAGAGGAATGAAGCTCTAAGTTTTGGTGTGTGTAAGTGCTGCTGAAGTGGAGAAAAAACTCTTTAAAGACATGGATTGGAACTTAAAGCTAAAGGCACAAACAAATGAAGTGCAATAAAATAAACACTTAGTTTTCTTTCCACTAATATTGCAACCTTGGAAGAAAATAACCCAGCACGTTAAAATTGAACAGTGCACGGAAAACAGTGTCCTGTATCAAATTAAATTAGCACAATATTATAAATTGTCGGCTTCACATCCTGATTAGATTGAGTCAGATTTGTTCACATGTTAAGGTGTGGAGTATGGCAGCTCCAGCTGACAGGTTGTGTTGTGATTGATCTGCAGTGCTGGCGTGGGCAGGACGGGCGTCTTCATCACGCTCAGCATCGTTCTGGAGCGCATGCGCTATGAAGGAGTGGTGGACATCTTCCAGACGGTCAAGATGTTGAGAACACAGCGGCCGGCGATGGTCCAGACTGAAGTATGTAACCGTTCACACTTCTTCACTTCAGTCAGGATGTAAAACACAGATTAAAACAGCACATTACAGCTAATAACGTCCAGGTCAGGTTAGTGATCAGGCTTTCAGATGTCCTCCCGATGAAGAGTTTGTGTCAAAACTAACGGACGCTCGGCTTTGTTCGGCACGCAAATGCTCGTTCTCATTTATAACGACAAACCCTTCTGGTTAGCCATGCAAATTGGTTCAGATAAGCAATTTCACAGCTAACCCGCACAATGGCCTTTCCCAGCGTCAATGGGGGAAATTATTTTCTGCGATCAATGCGGACGGCGAGGTGATGAGGCTCGAATCTCACGCTTGGCGCAACACAATCCCTGCTCTTCACCTCGCAGACACGCAACACAAAAGCGCAGTATTAGATCCGTGCGACCCTTCACGTCGCAGGCCGCCGGGTTGATGTGTTGCTATGGAGACGAGAGGAGCCATGCATCCGTGAATTCACAAAGAAATCCATAAATTCGTTCAGAAGGTGTCATGTTACATCGCTTTACCGAAAGATTGTGTTTCAAATGTCATAGAAAACTAGATTGCCATCATGAATTCATGTCATTTCTGAACTGATGTTCCTGCTGTGATTCATCGATGCATGTAATTCAACATTGCCTTCAAGATTTTGCATTGAAATGCATCAGTAGTAGTAGTAGTAGTAATAATTTTGATTTTTTTTCTCTATTTTTAGACTGTGGTTAAAATGTATTTATTATTTAAAATTATTTAAAAATGCTTAAGTTGTATCCTCTGGTTATGCATTAAACTCAAATACCATTATTTATATGCCATATTAAATTATGTGCTTTAAAATAAAATAAAAATAATTAAAACACAGAACACAATCATTATTTTAAGATATACACTCTTCAATGACAAGCACATATTTTTCTCCTTGTGAAAAGAAGCACTCTTTTTTATAATGAATCACTCTAGTTTTATAATTAATAAAAAGTTATTTATAACAATAATAATAATAATAATAATAATAATAATAATACACTTGAAGTGTGAATTGTGTGTGATGTTTACAGACACGTAATTAAATGTTCATTCTAATTAAATGCAAATCTATTGTAGTTTTAATTTATATTAAATACTGGTACATACTAAAAAAAAAATATATATATATATATATACCCTGAATTCACTGTAAGTCACTTTGGGTAAAAGTGTCTGCTAAATGCGTAAATGTAAATGCATTCAATTTGCTGTTGAACTTTAGAGTGTTTTGACTCACTTCAGTAGGACTTAAGTACATATTCATATGTAATTTCATAATTACTTTTTCTTTAAAATATGGTTAAAGTATTACTGAATGTGAATGTGATTAATGAAACTAAAATACACTTGAATTTTAAATAAGTTGCAATTTAGAACATTTAAAATGCAGGTGCTGGTCATATAATTAGAATATCATCAAAAAGTTGATTTCTTTCACTAATTCCATTCAAAAAGTGAAACTTGTATATTATATTTATTTATTACACACAGACTGATATATTTCAAATTCAAATATTTTGATGATTATAACTGACAACTAAGAAAAATCCCAAATTCAGTATCTCATAAAATTAGAGCCTTAAGACCAATACAAAGAAACGTTTTTAGAAATATCGGCCAACTGAAAAGTATGAACATGAAAAGTATGAGCATGTACAGCACTCAATACTTAGTTGTGGCTCCTTTTGCCTGAATGACTGCAGCAATGCGGCGTGGCATGGAGTCGATCAGTCTGTGGCACTGCTCAGGTGTTATGAGAGCCCAGGCCTTCAGCTCTTCTGCATTCTTGGGTCTGGCATATCACATCTTCCTATTTACAATACCACATAGATTTTCTATGGGGTTAAGGTCAGGCGAGTTTTTTGGCCAATTAAGAACAGGGATACCATGGTCCTTAAACCAGGTGCTGGAAGCTTTGGCACTGTGTGCAGGTGCCAAGTCCTGTTGGAAAATGAAATCTTCATCTCCATAAAGTTGGTCAGCAGCAGGAAGCATGAAGTGCTCTAAAACTTCCTGGTATACGGCTGTGTTGACCTTTGATCTCAGAAAACACAGTGGACCAACACCAGCAGATGACATGGACCCCAAACCATCACTGACTGTGGAAACTTTACACAAGCAACATGGATTGTGTGCCTCTCCTCTCGTCCTCCAGACTCTGGGACCCTGATTTCCAAAGGAAATGCTAAATGTACTTTCATCAGAGAACATAACTGTGGACCACTCAGCAGCAGTCCAGTCCTTTTCTAAACCAGACGCTTCTGATGCTGTCTGTTGTTCAAGAGTGGCTTGACACAAGGAGTGCGACAGCTGAAACCCATGTCTTGCATACGTCTGTGTGTAGTGGTTCTTGAAGCACTGACTCCAGCTGCAGTCCACTCTTTGTGAATCTCCCCCACATTTTTTAATATCCTCTCCAGGGTGCGGTTATTGCTTGTACACTTTTTTTTCTACCACATCTTTTCCTTCCCTTCACCTCTCTATTAATGTGCTTGGACACAGAGCTTTGAACACCCAGCCTCTTTTGCAATGACCTTTTGTGTCTTGCCCTCCTTGTGCAAGGTGTCAATGGTGGTCTTTTGGACAACTGTCAAGTCAGCAGTCTTCCCCATGATTGTGTAGCCTACAGAACTAGACTGAGAGAACATTTAAAGGCTTTGCAGGTGTTTTGAGTTAATTAACTGATTAGAGTGTGGCACCAGGTGTCTTCAATATTGAACCTTTTCACAATATTCTAATTTTCTGAGAAACTGAATTTGGGATTTTCCTTAGTTCTCAGTTATAATCATCAACATTAAAAGAAATAAATATTTGAAATATATCAGTCTGTGTGTAATGAATGAATATAATATAAAAGTTTCACTTTTTGAATGGAATTAGTGAAATAAATCAACTTTTTGATAATATTCTAATTATATGACCAGCACCTGTACATTATTTTTTTTTTCTGACGTCCTGCACCCATGTGCCCACCTTCTTTCAAAGTGTTCATAAGTATGTTTCGAAACAGTCATGAAAGTGTCTTTCTTTAAGTCACTTAAAGGGTTAGTTAGGTAAGTCACTTAAAGGGTTACCCAAAAAAGATAAATTATGTCATTAATGACTCACCCTCAAGTCGTTCCAAACCCGTAAGACCTCTGTTTATCTTCAGAACACAGTTTAAGATATTTTATATTTAGTCCGAGAGCTCTCAGTCCCTCCATTGAAACTGTGTATATGGTATACTGTCCATGTCCAGTTTAAATGGAGGGACTGAGAGCTCTCGGACTAAATCTAAAATATCTTAAACTGTGTCCCGAAGATGAATGGAGGTCTCACGGGTTTGGAACGACATGAGGGTGAGTCATTAATGACATAATTTTTCTTTTTGGATGAACTAACCCTTTAAGTGGCATTTTAGTTCATTTTATTCATATTATATTATCTGCAAATACGTTTTTAACTAAGGGGAGATCTTCAAATGTCAACCCTGCTACCATTACTTTGTATAGTAAATGGTTCTCAATTAAAAAGTTTACCTGTAGAAAGGTTGTATCAGCATTGAATTGAAACAGGCTGTTACTGTCAACCCTGTTACCTTTCTGAATAATGTCCAACATGCATTAAATCTCAATTAAAACATCTAGATGACTAGTTGTGCAGGTTTAATATAAATGAACACATACATCTGATCTGACTGAATGTTTGGCACAGATCTGACCCGTCTCTCTGTCTCTGTCTCTCAGGATCAGTACCAGTTTTGTTACAGAGCTGGGTTGGAGTATCTCGGGAGCTTCGACCACTATGCAACATAAGATCTTCATCACAATGTCAGGGAGACGGATCGGCCATCGGACATCCAGCGGTCATTTAATTCTTCTGAGCCATAAATACCTGCTTGTGAAAAGAACTTAAACTCTTCGATTCCATGTTGGATGTGCAACGTAAACCTAGAAATACTTACAAACGACAATAAAAAGACAAATATCCAGGTGGACCAAGAAAAATCACCCTGATCTGATTTTCAAAAAGTAAATGATGAATAAATAAATAGTAATAATGATAATAATAATAATTTCAGACAGGTGAATCTAGACTGCGGAAGGGCGGAATAATCGCTGCTTCGAGGATTCATGAATCATAAAGGAGTCAACGAACTCAGACGCTGTGAGATGGGGAGCTCGAGACACGGTGTTAAGAGAATTTGTTTTGTTCCACAATCAATACGAGGAGATACATCACTGATGAAGAGAGGAGACTTCATCACGACCACCATCATCATCATCATCATCAAAGAAGACTAAACAGAGCTGAAGTAATAACTACAACATGCCGATCGTTTGTTTAGACGTACAGAGAAACCACACTGATAACGCATACCAGCTTTTGTTTCACGTCTGTGGTGTTTTCCTCTCTGTTGTGACAGAAATCAGAGTAGACTGACAATATTTCTCATGGGGTTTTTTTCTGATGTCGGCACCCATGTACCCTCCTTCGTTCATCGTTTTGCTGGTGGTTTGTGGCGTTTAGTTTGAAACACACGCTGAATCATGGGGTGGGCAGAGTATAAAGGTTAGAAGATATCTCAGTTCTTCCATGAGCAGAGAGAGAGAGAGATTAATAAATTCTTTATTTATATAACATCGAAATGTATATTCACAAAATATAGATATATAGATGATATAATATATGGGAATGATGGTGGGTTTTCCGCTGGAATGCACATCAGCTGGACGGATGGACACGCATCTTTTCTTGTGCAATAACTAGAAGTTTTACGGCCGGAGGGTTCGATTCGCGTTGGTTTAACGAGGGCGGGGCGATCGTCGTCGTGTTCATGTGCTCATGGGTCAAAGGTCATCGTCGTGCATCTGTTAGGCCACAGGTACAAAGACGTCCACGTGTTCATTCTTTTGCATTTAGAGTGCCTTATATTTATGCCTGTTCTTTTCTACGATATCCATTTAACGACGTGTATAGTTTAAGTAGTTCATATACGAGTAGTTATTGATTGATTTCCCATGCGTACGGATTTATATTCTATGAAATTATATATGCAAATACGTAATTCCATCATTACTGTTTAATTTTCTGTGGCCTTAATTTGGCTCGGAAAAAATAAATACGACAAGGGTACGACAAAGAAAGAAAGCGCACGTTAACCGCCAGGCCTGATACTGTTAAGTCATTTCTGTTATGTTATTCTATATTAATTCCCCAACAGCAGCGAGACAAATTCATTCTGTCTTTTTAAGACCAAGCTTTAGCATCAAATTTCCCGTCGTTTCCAGTTATCAGTGGTGAAAAATGGTGGAAATGAAACGGCAAAATAAACGAAAGACCCTGAAAAACCTGCAAAGCTCTTGCTGAGAAGATACTAAGTATTTTAACATGCAAATTTCACGACTAGAATATTATGATTCGACACTTGAAACTCACTGGCTTTGTGGATGTGCATTCCAGATGCTTTTTTCCCCCCTTTCTTGTTTCAATTAGATGAAATGTTTTATTGTTTTGACTCTTTCAAATTGTTGATTTTGGATGTTTTTATCATCATATGTCGAGCAACAGGCAGTCGTTGTGTAACTGTCAGCGCCACCTAGTGTTCAGCGCTTCAATGTGCTCCATGACGGCTTTTCTTTCCCTGTTCTGGATCTAATTTGATATGCATGAGTTCAACTGCAGTGGGAGCGAGTAAGAAGAATTGCACTTTGTATCTCTTTATCTCTATGCACTGCCCTACTGATTCCGCACCCATTACGGATTTTACTTGAACTCGACTGTACGAATCTCCTTCAGACTTCACTTGGTGTGTATGTAAATAACACAGGAAAGAGACTACCCAAGTAATAAGAGAGGAAAAAAAAAAAAAAGATTAAGAGAATGGAAAAGCAAATTGGTTGCGGAAAAAAATAAAAGCATCTTTAGCAGGTGATTTTGAAGTGTCACTTCTTCCCCGTTGAAAGACTGAAGCGTCACGAGCGCAAACATACATGTGGTGTTTCTCTCACATCTGGATGCATAGACTGAAATTAATTCAATTCAATTGTAAAGAAAAAATGGCTTGTTAAAAAAAGAATCATGAAATTACCTCTGATTAGTTGTAAATGTAAACTGTTTTGATTTAATTATTATTATTGTTTTGTTTGTTTATTTTTTTTTCTGAATGAATGGAGTGCTTTTTATTTTTTAATACTTAGATGACATTGGTGAAAAGACACATCTGTACGAGAAGCCGTCCTTCTGTACATTGCTGACACAAGTTCCTTTTGTTATAAATGAATTCTATTAAAAAATGTAAGTGTTATGCAAACGCGTTTCCTTCCTTCCCTCATGTGAGACGACGTCCATCAACGGGGATGAATCCTCCAATACTTCAACTCTGTTGTGGGAAAACATCGCAGTGGTTTTTATTGTTTATTTATTTACGTATTTCTTTTTTTTTTATTAATTGATTACTTTGTAGACACCCCCCCCCCCCCCATAAGTAATGTGGTGTGGCTATATTTTTTAGTTAAAGCTATTAATGACATTTTTACACTGACCTTCAACCCTTTTACATTTTGGATTTAATGGAGTTGACTCAAAGCATTTCTGAAAGAGAAAAGTTATGCATTTTATTTATTTCTGTTACTGTACAAAGCACAACAATAATGGCAGTCATTATAGTTAGTGTGGTGTGGTTATATTTGCTAGTTAGGGCTGCTGGCGGATATTTTTGCACTCACGTTTAACCTTGTAACATTTTAGTAGAGAAAAGTCATGGATTGATAGATCTATAGATTGATTATATCTTTTTCAGCATAATGATTAGAAATATATATTAGTAATGGGGGTTCAGGGTTTATGCAAACAGCACATTATTTTATAAAGGAAAGGTAAAAAAAAAACTAATTTTATTTTGTTTACTCCATAACTACATTAGCATTCTCTCACGTTATTCAATTAGTATGCATGCCAAGATGAAACAATCTAAAAAAAATCTATTTTTTTAGTTGATTTTTTATTGCATTCCTATTCTGTATGTATGTATTCTATTCATTTTCATATTTTTAACCATCTTCAGGATGTTGCACTGCAATAGTAGAGCACATTTAGTTTTGTGAAGACAAATGTGAATCTGATAGAAACCCAGTGAATGAAGCCACGTGAAGTGAGTGTAAATGCCTTCCCGAGCGTATCGTCCAATCCTGCAGAGATTTCTGATGTTTTATGTCACAAGAGAGAAACAGAATACAGGGAGAATGATCTGATGAAAGACGGGCTCTTATGAGAGCAAATGGAGATATGAGAGAGCAAGCAGGCCAGCAGTAACTGGAATGAAGGTTAATGATTCACATGTGATCAAATCCCACAATGCATCTGCTCTGTGTTCAAAACTCTCCTGCCCTCCTTCAGGTTGTCTAGCAGAAATAAATCTGCAGTTACGTCACATTTAATGCATTCCAGAGGGCATAATGTGGGAAGTTTGTGTTTTGTATGAATTATTCAGTAAGACGCCATTTATAATTTGCAGCACTGTAACATGTCTAAATGGGTGAGGAGGTGGCTGAAGGTCTGCTTGTGTGCTCCTGATGCGACTGCAGTGAGTTCACTGCATGGAAACACACATAATCTTTTCACAAATCCTTATATTTAGCTTTTGAAGGTTACCATGTTTTCTGGAGTGGGTGTCATGACAACGAGCTGAATGTTAGATCTAAAGTGACAGGTAAGGTAAGCAATGCAAGTTAAGATCTCGATGTTGTGAAAGTTTTGATTCGTCTGCTGCACTTCTGACCTTTCGTGTTGATTTTTATGTATATACATTTATTTCTTCTCAGAATTGCATCATAGTAATTTTACATATTGCAATTTTTACTTCTTTCTTTCTCTCTCCCTCTCAGAATTGAGTTCACACATTGCAATACTGTTTCTGACATAGAATATTATGTTAAATACATGTTAAATGGGCTACATCGCACTCGTGAAGCCGCAGTCCCTTCATATCGATTCAAGTATCACATAATATTGTGAGTTTGGTAATAATGCCGTGAATCTCTTTGCACCTGAGCGCTGCAGCACTGAATAAAGCCTGTGCCGTTCACTTTGACCTCCTGGCACACGGTGTCGATTATTCCAGGCTGGCAACAGCGAAGACTTCATCAGCCTAATCAAAATAAATCACCAGAGCAGCAGAAAGTGAGCGGCGTTAAGCTCTTTGCCGTTTCCCCCGAGACCCACAGCCTCTTAACGGCAAGCAAATCCATTACAGTGGGAGCAGATGTGGCCACTCAGCGATCAGAGCCGTTTGGTCAGAAAACCCACAATACACCGCTCGACCGCCATCGAGGACTCCTGTCATAAAACCGGCTGTGACCAAACTGCTGTAATGAGAAAAGTGCATTTCCCAGGGATGGTGTGTGGAAAATTCACACTTCTTGCTGTTCCCTGCAGCAGGAATCAGCCTCTAATTCAAATAAGATGTCAAGTGCTGATCTTTTTATTTCCTGTGATAGTCAGAAGCAGTTTGGAGTTCGGGTTAATTTCTGCTGATAGTCGCCCTGCTGGAACCCTATCAGGCTTTTTCTGGAAGCCTGGACAGAATAATAATTAGGAATAAAATTGCTGCAATGGCTGAAGAAATGCTCTCGGATTGTATTTGATGAGCTGCAAATGGTTGACCGTGTCTGAACGAAAGTTTGCCTCATTTTGCTCTTTAATATCCACAATCATACACAGCATTTACAACACAGATATGTAATCTGACGTATTTCAGTGTGAAACAATTTGTAAAACTAACAGAATGCATAGTCAATATAAAAACCTGGATGAGCAGTAATTACCACTAAATTTTGAAAAAAAAACAGAGGTGTTAATTATAGGGCCTAAAAACTCTGCATGTAATAAACTAGAATGCTTTCTAAGACTTGATGGCTGTCAATTCTTCCTCATCAGTTAGGAACCTAGGTGTCCATGCATTTATGAACTCAAGGTTAGATTATTGTAATGCTTTATTGGGTGGTTGTTCCTCTTCAGGAACTCGAGCTGCGTCGAAAACGCTTTGGGGAACGCGTTTAGCGTGAGAGACTCTGAATATCATATCCAATCTGTCTTATAGAAGAGCGTGACGTCACGGGCGGGGTGACGTAAGCGACCAGGAAGCTATAAAGGCACGATCTGCACAGCTGGCTTCAGCTTCGCGTATTTCAGCAAGCGCTCTGTGTGTGCATGTCATTCTGTCTTGTCAGTCTTATTTATTGTTGTCTGTCACTATTAGCTCCTCAAAGAGTAAGCAATAGTCAAAGAGCAAAGCTAAGACGACACATCTGAAAGGCGAATCCAGATCGCGTTTCAGAATGTGTGTTCATCATGAGTGGGAATACACGGTCTGTGCGCGGTCTGCCTGGGATCGAGGCACGCTGTTTCGGCTCTTGAGGGAGCCGACTGCCTGCACTGGTACAAGCCAGTGTGGACGTGGTAACTAAGTTATTAATCGATATTCTTATAAATATATTGAATGGGATTTGTTCTCCCAGACTAGAATGTTGCATTTATTTCATAATAATGACCTTCCCATCATAGGCGCCGATTTATGTTTTTCTCCGTGGGTGCTCAAGGGCGCACGCCATTTAAAAAATAAAAAAAAATAGACTAGGCTATTCAAAAAATATTGCATTTCAGAACCTTAGGCTAATGGACAGCGGCCGATACAAACAAACACAACAGCGTCACTTCTCAAAAATACAAACAGGATTGGAGATGAAAAGTTTAACTGACACGTAACCGCTAATGCGTTCAGCTTCTTGGGAAATTAATGTTTTGTAAATATTGATTAAAAACTATTGCGAAAGGACAGCGTTTCCATTAACCGATTGTTGCGACTAAAATAATGAGTTTCTGGGAATGTCTACCTCATTTATGTTTCGAGGTTTCTTTTGATAGTGGCATGGCTTTTCTTTGAGGTTTCGAATCCATTATTCATATAGGCTAAAAAAATTTTTTTTTATTTTATGTATTTAACAAAGAACTCGTATTCTGTCCAAAAGTAGGCTACTTTTGTGTCCATTAGTTTTTCCTCTTTTAAACCGTATATAGGCCTATACTTGAGCAGAAAAATGTTCCCATTTAAACCCTGTTACGAACTTTAAGGAGTCTAGGGAATGTACCGTAACATTTACATATTAACGTACTGCTGGGTATGAAATGAGGTGGAAGAACATGACAGACAAAACTTTGAAAGAGAAAAAATACTGGACGTTTATTCACAAAAAGCCAAAGCCACTAGATCCAGTAAAATAACAATAATAATGTGCGCTATGTACAAGGTGAAAATGTAAACAAACAAACAATAAAATGGGAAAAGAACGAAAGCGGCGCCAAAGGAAAGAACAAAATATAAGAAAACAATCCTTAATCTAAACCTAATCTAACCAAAGCAAAATGTAGAAAATAAACCGAAATCTTCAGTGCATCCGGCACCTTAACTAAACTGTCTAACAAAAACAGAAATACAATGTGTGGCGCTCACTTCTTACCTAGTGTGTCTATACAATATGTACAGTGTATATCGTGATATACTGACCTGCGTTCTCTTCCCTCTGGACTACCAGCTGTTACTCAAGGTCTCATAGCGAACGAATAACTTAGACAACACATCAAGATCAAAGCACATAGCTTATTATCTGAGAGGGCACTTGTGGTGGATGTCGATATATCAATATTAATAGGTTTGGCTTTTTTTATAACAAATCTGTCCATTTTAGTCTGATTAATGATTAGTGATTATGGAAAGCAGTAAATGATTACATACTCGCACGGCACTGTATAGTGGGTGATGGTACGTTTTCAGAAACGCTGTGATTGGTGGATAGGATATGGAACATGCATGCGACTGGTTATGTCACTGTCACTGACAACAACATAACCAATCACAGTGTGGCAGACACTTCATAGCGCCAACTGCAATGTTTAATTTTAAATAAATGTAGCCTACTGGCAGTCTGGCACTGGCACACATGGGTGCTCATTTTCCGTGGGTGCTCGGTATTTTCCGTGGGTGCTCGAGCCCCGGAGCACCCATGGTATCGGCGCCTATGCTTCCCATTGACAATAAAACCCATTACCATTGTGGTTTGATGTTACAGAGGTTTCTAGCAGAGCAGAGAGAAAAAGGCCCCACACCCAAGAATAACCTGTCTGATTGTGAGCGCGAGCGCTTGGTTTTCTGGACACAGGTGAGCATTTCTAATTCTCCACAGCTCCAGCTCGTTACGCGTCTGTCAGTCAGGCCCGCAGAGCTGCTTTGTGGCGCTGTGAAATTGATAGTCTCCCCAGCGCTCAACTCTCCCCGAGCCTCCAACGTCTGAGGCCAATTCCATTTTCCTCCCGGAGCGAATGTCCTACCTGAGGCAGTGGAGCGGTGAAGAAGCCTTTCTCTGCCCTGCTGCTGCATTCACCGATGTTCCGCTGTGACACGCTGCGATGCTCCCATTACACTAACGCAGACGACCCCGGGACAGACACGGGATGACAGAGAGAGCAGGGGACATTACAGAATAATACAGAGAGAGGAAGATCACAGCTAAACAAAAATCAAGGTACACTGGCACTAAGGAAAACCATGATAGTAGGCCTACCTTGAAACTCAATACTATAAGATTAACATATTAATACTGTTCCGGGTTATTCCATCTTTCCATTTAAAAAAGACAAAGAATGCCTTAATGTTAATAAGTCACATTCTGTGATCTCAATATGAATTCAGTTTGGCAAGGCTCAAGGTCAAGAAACTACAGAAGTTTTTATTTTTTATTTTTTTTATTACTACCAAATTCATCACATCATTCCCGAAACTTATAACATTTCAGCAGTGACAAATATCTAAATTTGACATATTAAAACAACACAGACAGTAATATTTTAGATTAAAATAACATGTAGATTATTAAAAGTTAAATCTAATAAAATATGCATATCATATTAAAATGAAATATTATTGTGGATTAAGATGCATTTTATTTATTTATTTATCAGTAGTAGTAGTAGTAGTAGTAGTAGTATTTATTTATTTATTTTTTGTTACAGGAAAATTAAGGGATATAACTATTCACCATGTGGCCAGAATGGACAGTCTGGCTTTTTGGTCAAAAATCCAGGAATGTGGCTGAAATCTGACTAATGGACTAAAACATGTTTTGTTTTTGGTAGTAATGTGAAAGTGAATTACTTGTTTTTTATTTTATTTTTATTTATTTTTTTTGTGGAAGAAAATTTTAGATTATATTGTTTTATAAAAAAAATGTTAAACATGTTCTTCCACAGAAATAAAATAAAAGAGATATGTCATTTATTGGGACCTCTATGTATACCTTAACACAGTGATTCCCAAACCTGTCCTGGAGGACCCCCTGCCCTGCACCTTTTGTATGTCTCCCTTATCTATAGGGCTGCTCCGATCACGATCGGCCAATCGTTAATGAGCATCTCATCGTTAAAGTCGGTTCTCTAATCAGCGGTATATTCCATCAGGTGCGTGATTTCACATAGAGCAGCTGTTACTACACAGAGCCGTTGTTAACTGAGAAGATGCGCAATCCACGTTCATGTTCAGCGTTTTTTTGCGCATCTTCTCAGTTAACAACGGCTACGAACGAACCGGCTTTACTGACGAGATGCGCATTATTGATCAGCCGATCGTGATCGGAGCAGCCCTACTTATCTAACACACCTGATTCCACTCATCAACTCGTTAGTAGAGACTGATAAAACTACAGGTGCATCTCAATGAAATAGAATTTTGTGGAAAAGTTCATTTATTTCAGTAATTCAACTCAAATTGTGAAACTCGTGTATTAAATAAATTCAGTGCACACAGACTGAAGTAGTTTAAGTCTTTGGTTCTTTTAATTGTGATGATTTTGGCTCACATTTAACAAAAACCCACCAATTCAATGATCTCAACAAATTAGAATATGAAGACATGCCAATCAACTAATCGACTCAAAACACCTGCAGAGGTTTCCTGAGCCTTCAGAATGGTCTCTCAGTTTGGTTCACTAGGCTACACAATCATGGGGAAGACTGCTGATCTGACAGATGTCCAGAAGACAATCATTGACACCCTTCACAAGGAGGGTAAGACACAAACATTAATTGCCAAAGAAGCTCGATGTTAACAGAGTGCTGTATCCAAGCATGTTAACGGAAAGTTGAGTGGAAGGAAAAAAGTGAGGAAGAAAAAGATGCAAAACCAACCGAGAGAACCGCAGCTTTATGAGGATTGTCAAGCAAACTGGATTCAAGAATTTGAGTGAACTTCACAAGGAATGGACTGAGGCTGGGGTCAAGGCATCAAGAGCCACCACACACAGATGTGCCAAGGAATTTTGCTGAACCACAGACAACGTCAGAGGTGTCTTACCTAGAGCTGAAGATCTTTGTCCGAACCCGACGGGACCCGATGGGACCCGACGGGTTCGGTTGGGTTTGGGCTTAATCTATATCATCTTACGCGGGCTCGGGCCGGGTCATGTGATGTGTTTCGATTAGCGCGAGAAAGATGCGAAAATGGATGCTGAGTAGGTGTAGCAGAGGCTTGCCTCTGGCGATTACGTTTTGGTTGCACCAGCAACTAAAGCAAAGTCTGAGGTGTGGAAATGTTTTGACCATGTTTCTAATGAGAATAATGAGTGAATAATGACGCACCATCAGTGAAGACATCTACAGTGGATTCAATAATTTTCCTCCACAAAAACATGCTTAGCTTAATCTCTGTGAGTAAAGGCTTTTCAAATGATAACTAAATATTCATTGAGTCTTAAATGCATAATATGGAATATTTACGCTAATGTTTTCATTATTCTTTTGTTAAATGCCAGCTGCTAGTGGCGAAGCAAATCCGGCAGAGCCTTTATCTTAATTTCGTTATTGCCAAATACCCATCTTAATTTAAAATTTATCTTCATTTAATTTGTTAAAAAAGACTTGTTTTTATTGGTGCGTTGGTCTATTTATAGGCTAAGTGAGCCTTTGCCTATTTAGAGTGCTGAGATTCTTTATTCCAACTTCCAAGTTGTCTAGTCTACGTAAGTTATGAATAAATTATGTTAAAACGTATAAATGACTCATTCTTGACAAGAGGCAAAAGAGGTGTGTGTGTGCACACATTTGACTAATGCCGGGCTGTAAACAGGTTCAGGCTTTTAAAAAGCTGTCAATCAAAATGTAGTTGTCGGGCTCGGGCCGAAACCTGTCGGGCTCGGGTCCTGTCGGGCCTAACTTTTATGGCCCGATTACAGCTCTAGTCTTACCTGAGCTAAGGAGAATAAGGACGGGACTGTTGATCAGTGGTCCAAATTCCTCTTTTCAGATGAGAGCAAGTTTTGTATTTCATTTGGAAACCAAGGCCCTAGAGTCTGAAGGAAGGGTGAAGAAGCTCATAGCCCAAGCTGCTTGAAGTCCAGTGTTAAGTTTCCATAGTCTGTGATGGTTTGGGGTGCAATGCCATCTGCTGGTGTTGGTCCATTGCGTTTAAAAAAAAAAAAAAACTTAAAAAAAAGTCACTGCACCCATTTAACAAGAAATCTTGGAGCACTTCATGCTTTCTTCTACTGACCAGATTTTTGAAGATGCTGATTTCATTTTACAGCAGGATTTGGCACCTGCCCACACTGGCTAAAGCACCAAAAGTTGGTTAAATGACCATGGTGTTGGTGTGCTTGACTGGCCAGCGAACTCACCAGACCTGAATCCCAGAGAGAATCTATGAGCTATTGTCAAGAGGAAGATGAGAAACAAGAGACCAAACAATGCAGATGAGCTGAAAGCCAATGTCAAAGAAACCTGGGCTTCCAGAACACCTCAGCAGTGCCACAAGCTGATCATGTACAGTAAATGAATATACTTTCCAGAAGGTCAACAATTCACTAAATATGTTTTCATTTTATTGATCTTATGAAGTATTCTAATATGTTGAATTGATGGGTTTTTGTTAAATGTGAGCCAAAATCATCACAATTAAAATAACCAAAGACTAATAAATATGACAAACCTAATAAATCTAAACCTAATAAATATGACAAAAGCAACACAATTTACTAAAACATTAATTTAAAGGAACACTCCACATACGATATGATATTACACAGCAACTGAAAATAGTCCCAAAATAAATAGTAACTTCCAATGGTAGCCTATTTTTAGGTGCTGCATAATATAATTTCATGTCTGTAGTCAAGTCAAATCAGTCCAAGTCTAGTCAAGTCAAGTCTTTTTGTTTTGTTTGAAATTTTGGATTTCACTCTGTATAACAAAATCTGCACTTTGATTCATCTACAACTTGCTGTTCAGTGGACCTTTTGAGGAGCATTTGTTTCCAGAAGCTTTACTTTCACTGTTCCTCAGCGGAGGAATGATCTTCACAAGCCTCCAGAACATCTCACATCTTCTGAGGAGCCTTGATTTCTTCAGCTCTCCATCACTGTGTTATATGTGCGGATCATTTACATCTCATCTTAAGACATATTATTTAAGACATGATGCGACAACTGATATTTTGATAATTTTATGTCAGTATCTGCTCTACTGTTATAAAGATCTTATTGATTTACATTACAAGCATCAGAATTTCAGCATATAAATATCAACATCTGCACCAAATCCATATTTTTGCACAGTTTGCATCTCTGAATAAAATTAGGCTGATTTTTTCCACTCCATATTCACTCTCTATGAACTCAAAGATCTAAGACTTTTTCTATGTACACAAAAAGCATATTTCTCTCAAATATTGCTCACAAATCTGTCTAAATCTGTGTTAGTGAGCCCTTCTCCTTTGCCGAGATAATCCATCCACTTTACTTGTGGCATATCAAGATGCTGATTAGACAGCATGATTATTGCACAGGTGTGTCTTAGGCTGGCCACAATAAAAGACCACTCTAAAAATGTGCACTATTCCTTAAAGGAATGATTCGCTGTAAAGCTGCTGTTTTTCCACCTAGTTGTTGTTGAAAAAACGCCCACTAGCTGATTAAACGGTTTTAAAAATATACACTTTCTGATCCCCATTTCAGTACCACTCTTCAGAAGAGAAACTGGCTCATGATACCGATCTGAAAACACAGCTTTTGTCTTGTGCCGTTGTTTCTTCACTAAAAGTGTGCAGCATATGTTACTCCAAGGCAAAGCCATTGAAAAACATGACGCAGCTCACTCACTCACTCCCAGCATGCACTCGGACAGAGAGAAAGAGACGGCGCAGGATACGATCCATCTCTTAGACATATGAACCATCAAACATAGGCCTACATGAGAAAAACAGCAGTGGCAGCACGACAGCGACACACAGCCGTGATTTACTGAGAGCAAAGTCTGAGAAAGAGATGCATTTCTCTTCTGCTGATGGTGTGTGTGTGTGTAGGAAGTGCCGTTTCCTTGTTTATGTGCTTTAATAGGATTCGATTTTATAGATTTTTTTGGCAATCACCTCCCCCGAAATTCCTCATCCGGTTGCAGCGTGATAAATTCCCAGGATTAAAAATGGCTCTCCAGACTCTAAACGAGTGTGAAAAATAACAAAGATTCCTCCGCCTGCGTGAACCCATAAAACACTGGAGTGTGTGTATGAAAAAGTGTCGAATGTCCAGGAACACGTTTGCACTCAAACGCTTGTAGAGCAGATCTGTAGGAGCTAATCTGATTATCAGCACGGAAACTGTGGGCAGATCGTAGCTCAGCTTAATTTAAACAAGGATTAAAAGTCAAAACTACCCTGTTAGCTTGTAAAACTCATCGGATTATAGGGAGAATTACACATCTGCTTCAGTTTGCACCTGTTCGCTGCTCCTGAACTTATATAAAGGCGCCAGCTACATTTATTTGTGTTCTATGCTCTGCACACAATCTCCTTAAGCGATCGCGCTGCTGGTGCATTGGTAGAGAACGCAGATCTCATTTAAATTGAAGTATATTGTAATTTAAATTAAAAAATTTCAATCAATTAGCTAAACTTTAGAGTGTTTTTACCCACTTGAGTAGGACTTAAGTTCATCTTTGGAAGTAATTGAAATTACGTATGTTGTCTTTGAGATATGGTTAAAGTACTGCTGAATGTTCTGATTTATGATAAACTAAAATATATTTTAATGACATTTCTATTGAAAGTTGTGACATGTATTTAAATGATGATGTTGCAATTTAATACATTTAAGATATATGAATGTTACATGTATTATTGAATAAAACACTACATTTAAATGATAATCAAGAACTGTATGTGTGCTTTACTGTGTTAGTTAACACGTCAGCATAAGTGAACTTCTTTATAATGACTTAAAATGTACTAACCCTAACTTAGAATTTGACATCACTACAAAGGTCACGCTATAAAAGTGTACTTAAGCGTTTAGAAACACAATCAAAGTGTTTCTCTTAAGTCACTTAAGTGGATGTTTATTAAATATGAAATTAATGAAGTAAAAGGCCACTTAAGAGACTTTTAGATCTTTGATTTTAAAGTAACTTAAGTGGCCTTTGTACACTTACATACAATAAAGTACACTTTTATTTGCAAGTGTAGTTTTTTTTTTTTTTAGTGTGATTGGCTGTACCATTCAAATGTTCACTTCATCTATTTTCAGCATGTAAGACGTTCTTCAGATGCACCAGAGAACTTGTTTTTGTAAGTGTCTTAGAAAAGAATCACCCAGTGCGAGTGGCACAGGAACTGGTTGATTCCTGCATGTCCAACAGGATTATGATCAGAGACACATTCACACAGAGCAGATTAACCCAAAGGGTGCTCAAGGTCAAGTTCACTGTTGAGGTAATATTCATTTCCTCTCTTTCTGAAAAAGAAAGTCTGATTCTAATTGTCATATTACATATTTCCACAAGAGGTGCTAAAGCAGGCATCTACATGGACTAAGTGCATTTGTTTTCTCTTTCAGGTCGACTGCTGCCATGGTGGAGCAACAGTTTGAAGGGAATCTTGCTGAGTAAGTCAGATATTTATGTCTCCAACTATCGGGTTTAATGGCACAGACGTTTGAAGGAAATTCTATCGTTCCCCTGAGAATTGAGGTTTATTGCCACCACAGTAACACGCAAACACAGGGCAGGGTACAGCGTGCTTGCTATGTATTAGACAAGCATTCACTGCCACGAGTACTGGGCTTCTTGCTGGAAAATTCACAATGTTTAGTCTGACACTGCAATGCAATGACACCATCTAAAATAAACCCAACTTAACTTGAGTTGACTTTGGTTAACTTAGCGTAAAGCTGCAGTCCATAACTTGGGAGGAGCATTGTAGCAGAGGTACTTCTCTCTGTTTGTCTATGACGAATCATGCAGGTACCTACCTGAACCATGTCTGAATATAAACACTTATTATAGCTGTACCTAGACTGCAGCTTTAACTTGAGTTGAGTTAACTTAAACTCTTGTATGCATGTACAGGTTTAAATATGATGTACTGTTCAGTACTGTAGTACTCGAGACCAGACTCATGGACTCAGACCAGAAAAAGACTTAAAGTTTTTACCAATAAATACAATTATGAAAATACAACATAAAGACATGTCGTACATACAATGCTATATATTGTGTGACTTAAGGCATGCTCAGCTTTATTACAGTAAACAAAACAGGGAATATCTAACTAAAACAACTAAATGAACAAATATAAACTTAATCTATAAATTAAGTAGATATTTGACAACAACGTAAAAATCTAATTTACAGAGAGAAGTGAAAAACATAACAATAAAGCATAAAATATAACTGATTTTCATATATAGTTTAAACACATTGGTATAAAATGTGAAGCACTGGTAAAAATGGACAGGGTCACTATGTTGCTGAGTAAAAAATAAAAGTAAATTTAAAAATAAATCCACACTAAGATGAGATTAACCTGGGAAGTTTAACTAGTTACATAAATATATAATTCCATTGTTCTCCATTTTGTGCGGTGACTTCTAATCCTCCTTCAAACACATTTTAATCTGTTCATCAGATGTTGAACCTGCTCAAAGACTTCTGCGTCTGTGTAAAGCTCTGGTCAACTGAACCAGCCTCAGTCAACATCTGCATTGGGCTTTAGACTCTCAATTCATCCAACTTATGAATCACATCTCAAGTAGCCAATATTTTAAAAATGAATATGAATCTATGCACATCATTTGAATTAAATGTGATACATATTTGATCCCTACACATGATCCCCTATAAATGCACCAAGATTGTCCAAGGCTTCATAAAGCTCATTAAATGTGAACTAAACCTCTCTAGATCTCAGACCTGACCTACTCTGGTCCTGGCCTGCACTCAGATGAGCCGCTCATTTAATACAGAGGTCATGCGCACAGTCGCTTGTTTTGATAATTACACATGAAGGTTGATATTGTACAGATTTGAAATCAACACTTTGCAATACGTTTGCATTAATGTTAATTAATTCATTAACTAACACTTACTAATAACAATTACTGCATTTTGTAACAGTATTTAATAATCCAAAGTTAATTAAAACTACAACCGTTCATGATTGGTTCATGCTAGCTCAGGTCCATTAAATTATATTAACAGATACAACTTTCGATTTTAATAATGCATTAGTAAATGTTAAAATTAAAATGAACTGAGATCAATAAATGAAGTATTTTATTCATTGTTAGCTTATGTTAGCTAATGCAGTTAACTACTGTTAACGAATGCAACCTTGGAATGGAAGCATTTTCAAATTAATGAAATAGTGAATTGTTTTTTTATATTTTTTATGCTATTTTTACATGTTGTTTTATGGTATTTTAAATTATGTATATATTATAATATTATTTTAGTTTTAGTTCATATTTCATTTATTTAGTGTATATTTTTATTTCTAAAAAGAAGACTCTTATTTTGTCTAAGCAATGTGTCTGCTGGAGCCTGTCCTCCAATAAAAAACGACCATATAGGTCGTTTGTACAAGCACCTAATTACGACCCATATTTACGTTTTAAAGTTAAGCGCCATCTAGCGGGAGTAAAAATAATGAAAGTATCGCGTTGCGTCTATCGTCATGAAATGACGTATCAAGTCATTACCAATCAAAACGCATGTTTATTTAATTGCAATGTGTGGGCTTTTTACACCGATCTCACAGTATTTCCTACATATTTTACTAGGTTGCTTATTCGTTCGACCACACCTAACCCCTCCCCTAAACCTATCCCTCACAGAAATCATGCTAAATTATGATTTATTGAGCATATACATTTTCGTAAACGTCCGTTCCCTGGGATCGAACCCATGATAGCATGATTACAAATCAAGGTATAGCGCAATAATCTACAAACTGAGCTACACGAAACACAAACCAGAGTGCAAATAAAAGAGTACAAAACATTAATATGAAAACGACGTTTTGCCGACAGGGGCGCACTTGTAGGATACGCTCTGATGGGTCGTATTTATACGAGCGTCTTGGTTGGAGGACAGGTTGGTCTGCTGTTTGTTTAATAGATGGTTAATCATCTTTAAGATTTAGACTTAGCATATCTGTGAAAAAAGCCTTTAAATAATGCCTGTGAAATTAGTTCTTCAGTGTTGATTCGGTGTGTCCGGGGTCATTCTCACGAGTTTGGCCATAGAAGCCACCAATGATTCAGATGAATAAAAACATCATAAACAGAAACTCTGACACCACTAACATCAGAGTCTCGGGCTTTGCAGTGGAAGCTTTAGATTCAGGGTCAGGTCTGGACGCATGCACGCAGCTGGTTTTGTGTAGATACACGGCGGTGTTTCAGCACAACCACAAACCAATCCAGGCCTCTCAGTGCTTACATGAGACTCATAACACACTGTTTTCAGATGAGAACATCCTGTCAGCGATGTACAGGAACTGTAGAAAACATCCTGAATAAAACATCAGGCTCTCTCTGCGAGCGGCGGCGTGTAGCTGTCGACTAAACCAAAGAGGAAGAATCTGCAGGATGTGTTCGTCTGATCAGAGGCGGTCACAAATACACGCTTTCCTCTGATAAAACACTCGTTCACATCGAGAGATTCTCCAGAGATCTCACTGTACAAAACTGCTTCAAAAGCAGACTCTGACACTGCTGTTTCCTTAAGATGCCTTTAAAACTCCTCTAGGAGTCTCAGCCGAATGCTGAAACACCGTTTTAGGGTGTTATTCATACATCCATGAAGGTAGATTTTTATGACCAGCTAAAAAACGTGCTGAAATCCTGTGACCAAAACAACGAGATTATAATCATAGGTGATTTTAATATAAATTGGGATGATAAACATGGTAGGAAAAATCTCAAACGATCCACAGACTATTTTAACTTAGAACAACTTATTGAAAAGCCAACTAGAATAACAAATAACTCCAAGACAAGAATAGACCTTCTGTTCAGCAATAAGCCAAATCGAATTAAGACTTTACATTTTTTTACTGGTTTATCAGACCATAACATGATTTTATTTTCTAGGAAGCTTTCAAAAATTAAATTTTCTAAAATTAAATAGTGCTCTTCATTCCTCCGATGTTAAATTAAATTTTATACCTAAGAATCAAACACAGAATCTGAATACAGCCTTGAAAATGGTTGATTGGGAGGAAATATTATGCTCAAATAATATAGAAAGCAGTTGTAACTCTTTTATCAACAAGCTTAAAGAGGTAATGTCCTCCTTCACCTGTAGGGGGAGTGGATGGGCTAAGAAGAGAAATAATTTACCATGGTTAAATCAAACCTGTAAAAATGTATTAAAAATTTGAGATGTGCTGCTTAAACAATATCGGAAATCTGGTTTGTCCACTGACAGGGAAAAATTCACACATGCACATAATAACGTTACACAAACTTTAAGAAAAGCTAAAGCAGACTTTTTTGTCTCCATTATAGAAAATACAAGAGGTAATGGGAGAAAAACATGGCAAATTTTAAATAAATTATTAGGTAAACATAATAAAAAGGAAATTAAAGCCATTGAGTTAGCCGTGGATAATGCGCTGATTAGAGATCCCACGATCGTGGCAAACACTTTTAATAATTATTTTATAGACAGTATATCTGAAATAACAAGGTCCATTGTTCCTTCTAATATTTTACCTCGATTAAATGAAGATCAGCCCTTCTTTCAGATACAAAACATAACAGAGGCAGAGGTAATAAAGTTCATTGCTGCGCTCAAGAACTCCAAAGCTATGGATGTCCATGGTATTGACAATAACTTTTTAAAAACTAATAACGATGCCTTGGTACAACCTATTACTCTTATGGTTAATCAATCAATCAATCAATGGGCAGTTCCGGCAACTTGGAAAGAGGCCATTATTACACCCATCTTTAAATCAGGATCAAAAACATAGGTCGCCAACTACCGGCCAATTAGCATCCTGCCAATAATTTCTAAAGTGGCTGAAAAGTGGATAGCAAAACAACTTATTGAACATCTGGATAAAGGTTTTACCCCACTGCATCGTATGCAGTTCGGTTTCCGGCCCAATCATTCCACTGAGTCAGCGAATTGCTTTCTGATTGAACAGATCAAGTATTTATTGGATAAGAGTCCTTGTGTAGGAGCTGTATTTTTAGACCTTAAAAGGGCTTTTGATACAGTCAACCATCAAGTGCTGACCAAACTCACACATTCTAACTTTTCTACAGATGCTATATCATGCTTTCAATCACATTTATCAAACAGAACACAATGTGTTAATATAGATGGGGTTAAATCTCCTTCCATTAGCAATCATGTTGGAGTTCTGCAGGGCTCAATTCTCGGACCTCTATTGTTCTCAATGTACATTAATGATCTTCCAGCTCCTTGTCCTGACTGTAATGTGCAGATGTATGCAGATGACGCTGTGATCTTTATACATGGCAAAGATGAAAAGATAATAGCTACAAACCTTACAAATTCACTAACTAAAGTACAAAACTGGCTAAATCAAATTTGTCTCACTCTTAATACTAAAAAGACCATTGTGATGATGTTTACAAAAAAAAGAAAACCTGTGAAGCCAAATATTTTAAAAACTGACTGTAATACACTCATTGAACAACTACCAACAAGAAGTAGATCTTCTGTGTTTTTGGGAGGGGAGGAATTGGAGTTGGTAGCCCAGTTCAAGTACCTTGGGGTTATACTAGATTCAAACCTCACTTTCAAAAAACACATACAAAAAGTATATAATACCATAAAATTTAATCTACAAAATTACAAACAAATCAGATCCTACATTACAACCGAGGCTGGTAAATCATATCTCCATTGTGTGATTCTTTCCCATATTGAATACTGCTTCACAGTTTGGTCTTTTGCTGGAGTTATTGCATTAAAACCCATTGTTCAACTATATAAAAAAGCAGTCAAGGTATTTGACAGGAAACCACAGTCGTTTCACCTTTGTCTAATTCTTGAGAAGTATCAACTACTAAATTTTGAAAATCTTAAAATTTTTAAAAATAGCTGTCTTATTTATAAATCTATGAATGGAATCGCCCCACCACCCCTGGGTGATTTTATCAAAAAGAGAAATAGCGAGATGAGGACTAGATCATTTACCCGGGGGATTGTGAAGTACTATTTAGAAAATCTTTGTTTGCACAAAATGTCCTCTCTATTAAAGGCTGCACAAATTGGAATAGTATACCAACGGTAATTAGAGAGAGCCCCACTTTTGTTTCATTTAAGAATTGTGCTAAATCCGGCGTATTTACGTTCAACTTTGATTGTACGTTCATGAATATGCACTGTCCCATTTAAATAAATAAATTGAAATTATTTACAGGTGCGATCACATGTTGGATTTCATTCTGTCATGAGTGTGATGTGTGTTATGTGGAGAGATATGTAAAGACTTGATTTGAAAAGGAGCCGTTTCCTCGTAACTCTCGAAGAGATGTTTGACTGGTTTGTTTTTTGCTCAGTAAGATCATCCAGATGCGTGGATATGGGTTGGTTTATTAATGTGTAAGTAATGACTTTTCTAGCAGCTGATTTCAACATCCACGTGGAAAACTCAGTCTGCCTAGAAAGGTAAATATAACACTATCGACTGTTCCTTGATCATTTGATCAATGTTTGATAGAAACACAAACCAAAAAAACATCATTAAACATCCCACAATACATCAGATCCAGTGATACTGATGTTTGCACTGCAGTTTTCCCTCAGAAGGAAAATAAAAAAATTTGACTGCAGAAGAAATTATATATATATATATCAACAAAAAAAAACTCAAATAACAGTAATGAATGATTATGCATCAACATATGTTCAGCTTGTTGTGAAATTATGACATAAAAAAAAATTAAAAGATTGACATTGTTTACTATTGTTCTGCAGAACATTTCCATACAGATAGCTAGATACTGAAGTCTCCTCTAATGATAAAAACTAAATAGCAAACGCCTCAACCCTTGGACATTAATGTATCCTAAGTATTTGTCTAATAATAACACCTCTCGTATGATGCAGCTTCATCTCTGACTTCTGTCTACTTCATCTAAATGAAGAGAGAGCTGCGTCTTTAGTGTTTGAAAGGACAGTAAGTCTTCAGTAATGTGCTCCAGCAAATGTGGATCACAGCTCATTCCTGAAAGCCTCAAAGCATCATAAACGCTCGTCAATACAGACACTTAAAACATCCTGGAGTGTTTGAGCAATGCACTTCCACAATCATCAGTCATCGCTGCTTGTGATGCTTTTAAAGAGATACTTCATCCAAAAATAAAATTCTGCAAGCATGAGCCCAGAAAGTGGCTGTCCCACGTCATGCGAGCACTAAACTATAGTGTATAATATCAAAAGTTGGATAACTTCTACCAAATAAGATGAAAGGCTCAAACAAAACTAGTTGTGGACGAGTCAGGAGAGGCTTGCACACATCCAGGATCCCGGACAGAATTAATAATATATTAAATTGAATATAAATGCAGTTATCTGAACTTTGCAGTGTGTTTGACCTCCTTAAGCAGGACTTAAGTACTTCTTTATATACAATTTCATAATTACTTCTATTTATCAACTAAAATGTGATTTCTGTTTAAACTTGTGTAGCATTTGTAATGACGAAGTGCACTGAACATGTTATAACTATAAATGTAATATTTAACAACACACTCCAGTTAAAATGATAATAAGATTATTTTCTGTGCTTCAGTATGTGTCAACACATGAAATAAGGTGTACTTCTTTAAAATACCACAAAATATTATTAAAACATAATGATTTAAAATGTATTATAGAGTAACATTTTTAATGTGAGTATTGCATAGGTCACTTTTTAAGTGTACTTAAGTGTGTTTAGAAACTTTAAATCACTTAAGTGGTCTTTTATTTCATTAGTTATCAGTACAGTGTTTTTAAAAACATACTTTTAAGATTTAACGTGCACATTCAATAAATAAATACATAAATACACCTCTTTTGGGATGATGGATATGTTGAGTAGAATCTGTCATATGAATGAGAGCAGTGTAAAGATTCTTCCAGATTTAACCTTAGATTTAAATCAGAAGAGGTTGTAACAACAAGAGGATTCAGTTTTGCATGATATGTCCCTTTAGATAACCCTCCCTCCCTCGCTGTCTCTGACTCTTCCCTTTTCTCTTAAATGAGAAATAAAAGCCAATGGCAGAGATTAATATTAGGCAGAGCAAAGATACAATTGGCCCCGGGCAGCGATTCCAGAGCGCCAGTAAATGAATTCAACCCCCTCGTCATCTCTCTCTCTTTCTTGGTCTCGGACACTTCAGAAGTTTTTGTCACATCCGCTCTTATCTCGGTTAATTCTTCTGACACCTCTCTGATAAATTCAGAGCCTGTCAGAACTCCCTGAACTCCTCAGCGCTGGGTTTCATTTCATACTCTTTCTCCCTCTGTCAGCTCTGTGAGCTATATTTACCAACTTTCTTGAGGAATTTTGGCTGTAAGCTCATCATGACCGCAGAACAAAAGCTCTTTTGTTGTCACTGGGAGCCACTTCATTTGGACTCTGTTAATATTGTAATGAAGCCTTATAAATCCAGATTTAAACAGCCCTTAAAACAGGATTTCAGCTCTGTTTGTGTGAGCAGATGTGCAGGAGCGAGTCATGAACGATCGGAGAGATTCAAGTATTAGTTTGTTTGTTTGTTTTTGAATCAGGGGTTAATATTTTCCCAATAGAAGTGACTTTTTAGGACATTTAGCCTTTTAATAAAACACAATTCTGTTGAAAAATACTTAAATTAATAGACAAATTATGCCTGTGACCTTTAATAAAATTAACATCAAATACATATATAGTTTTCAATAGTGCATAAGATGTAAAAGCACAATAAACGTTCTAGCTGATCAATGACTATCAGCGAACTGGGATTGTAATGTAATCGATGTGATATAAACAGACCTGTGTTTCAGTGAAATGCAACACTGTGTTTATTTACACATGAGCAGCTTATGAGCTTCTTTTCAGCATTTCGCTTGTTTTAAAAAATGATTTTTGTATACAAATATTGTAATACATTTTTATTTATGTTTAATACAGGTGCATTTCATTAAATTAAAATGTCGTTGAAAAAGTTCATTTATTTCAGTAATTCAACTCAAATTGTGAAACTCGTGTATTAAATAAATGCAATGCACACAGACAGAAGTAGTTTAAGACTTTGGTTCTTTTAATTGTGATGATTTTGGCTCACATTTAACAAAAACCAGCCAATTCAATGATCTCAACAAATTAGAATATGAAGACATGCCAATCAACTAATCGACTCAAAACACCTGCAGAGGTTTCCTGAGCCTTCAGAATGGTCTCTCAGTTTGGTTCACTAGGCTACACAATCATGGGGAAGACTGCTGATCTGACAGTTGTCCAGAAGACAATCATTGACACCCTTCACAAGGAGGGTAAGACACAAACATTAATTGCCAAAGAAGCTTGATGTTCACAGAGTGCTGTATCCAAGCATGTTAACAGAAAGTTGAGTGGAAGGAAAAAGTGTGGAAGAAAAAGATGCAAAACCAATCGAGAGAACCGCAGCTTTATGAGGATTGTCAAGCAAAATTGATTCAAGAATTTGAGTGAACTTCACAAGGAATGGACTGAGGCTGGGATCAAGGCATACAGATGTGTCAAGGAATTTACTGAACCACAGACAACATCAGAGGCATCTTACCTGCGCTAAGCAGAATAAGAACGGGACTGTTGCTCAGTGGTCCAAATTCCTCTTTTCAGATGAGAGCAAGTCTTGTATTTCATTTGGAAACCAAGGTCCTAGAGTCTGGAGGAAGGCTGGAGAAGCGCATAGCCCAAGCTGCTTGAAGTCCAGTGTTAAGTTTCCACAGTCTGTGATGATTTGGAGATCAATGTCATCTGCTGGTGTTGGTCCATTGTGTTTTTTGAAAACCAAAGTCACTGCACCCATTTAACAAGAAATCTTGGAGCACTTTATGCTTTCTTCTACTGACCAGATTTTTGAAGATGCTGATTTCATTTTCCAGCAGGATTTGGCACCTGCCCACACTGCCAAAAACACCAAAAGTTGGTTAAATGACCATGGTGTTGGTGTGCTTGACTGGCCAGCGAACTCACCAGACCTGAACCCCAGAGAGAATCTATGAGCTATTGTCAAGAGGAAGATGAGAAACAAGAGACCAAACAATGCAGATGAGCTGAAGGCCACTGTCTAAGAAACCTGGGCTTCCAGACCACCTCAGCAGTGCCACAAACTGATCACCTCCATGCCACGCTGAACTGAGGCAGTAATTAAAGCAAAAGGAGACCCTACCAAGTATTGAGTTCATGTACAGTGAATTAACACACTCTCCAGAAGGCCAACAATTCACTAAAAGGTTTTTATTTTTTTATTTTTTATTGGTCTTATGAAGTATTCTAATTTGTTGAGATTGTGAATTGGTGGGTTTTTGTTAAATGTGAGCTAAAATCATCACAATTAAAAGAACCAAAGACTTAAACTACTTCATTCTGTGTGCATATAATTTATTTAATACACGAGTTTCACAATTTGAGTTGAATTACTGAAATAAATTAACTTTTCCACAACATTCTCATTTATTGAGGTGCACCTGTATGTTGAGTAATATTTATTTTTAATGTATTATTATTATGATTTTTTTACATTTGTTATATAATAATAGTTATTTTAATCATAGTTTTATAGTTATTATATTAATACATATTATAATAATATTATAATATATAATATAATTTATTTATTTATTAAGTAATTTGTTTGTTTGTTGATGCAATGCAGGCAGATGTAATAAATCCAACATGAGGCTCAAAAACACAATATTATGAAATATCAGCCATCACATTTTAAATAATTGGGCCGTTTTGCCTCATGTTTGGTTTATTTCTTGCTCTGTTGGCCACCATTTTTTAAAGTCCCCTTAAGTCTGCCTGCTTTAGTCACACAGCTGCGCTTAAACTAACTGATAATGTGTGTGTGTGTGTGTGTGTGTATACTCCATAAAGAGACATCCTGTCCCGTCAGAGACCCATAGTCCTGAAGGAATTCTGCTGTTTATCCTCCAAACCAACTCATTCCAGCTAACAGTTCCTGAGCGGCTCTAGTCAGATCATAAACTTCCAGCTGTTCAAACTAAATCATTGTGTGTGTGTGTGTGTGTGTGTGTTGTTTCATAGAAGCAGCTAGTGTACTTCTCTCAAGCCGTTCTCTCTGGACTGACACTGTAAGAGTCCATGTGGAGATCTGACAGCACAGCAGCACTGAAATAATCATTGAGAAACTATCAAAGATCTCTGGCTCTTCTCTTCCTAAAAAATGGGTTTAGTTCCAGAGAGTGAGTTAGAGCGTTTAACCCGGACACCAATGTTTGCAATGCTTCATTCTGTTTAGGATCGTCAAGTGTGCAATTAATATTTCTGTGCACAACAATATTAAACATTTCAAATCATGAAAGGCATTTGACTTTTGTCTTTCTGTGCAAGAAATGCATTAAAGTGAAGCCGCATTTTAGTCACAATTCATTCCGTCCAGGAATTCATTCAAGTTAATCTTTGCTCCTCATATTTTTGCAGCTCATTTCCCATTATTGCTCCTTTCACTTGGGAGGTTGTGCATTCTGTAAGTCAGTTTTAAACTCTTTTATGTCAGGAGATGAAGGGAAATCTGCTTTGTGTTGTCAGAGCCTTTAATAATAGAAATGTGTGTTGATATTGGCTGTGATCTCTGCTGATGGCGAGGCCTTATTTACAGTCGTTTAGGTAAGAATCATGGTTTCCTTCAACAGAACGGCAGAATGATTGTCCAGATCAATGTTACTGTCTTGATCTCAACTGGTTTGGCTTCAGAACAGGATTTGACATCAGACATCCACAGAGTAAATTACTTACCAGTTGTAGTCTGTTACTGGTGACATGACAAATGACATGAGAAAGTAAGTAACATAATCCAGTAAATTACACATTTTAAGTGATATAATTAGATTACTTTTGAAAAACACAACACAAAGAGAAAGAAAATATATACTATCTGTTGTTACTGACAACATGAAGTGCATTAAATATTACATTACTTCACGTTTTCCCAAATTGGAGTTAATGAAGGTACTTCTGTATTGTTTCTTATTTAATCAGCCGGTTGGAACGAATTATTTGATTTAAATGATTCAATAAATAATTTATTGAAACATAGACTTGCTGCCACCTACTGACGGATTTATGCTCATCATTATTTATCCATAACAGGCATAAACCAGCACAAAAACACATTTAGCAAAATGCTGACCAACATTCCTCCATTTCAGACACCAGAAGGAAAGAAAAAGCTTATAAATAACAGTTCAGTTAAGTCTTAATCTTATTTTTGGAACAAATATTGTATAATAAATATGTAAAATACACCTAATGCAGATTGATTTACGCAGTATTGAGTAATGTTGTTGCTAGGGTGTGGTTGCTAGGGAATTAGGGTAGAGTTTGATTGGACGATTGCTCTTTGACATAATCAACAAAAGATCTGGATCTTCTTTCTTGTAAAAAGTTACTTGCACTTATTTTGAACATTGGAGCTATTAGAAGTGTCTTTACTCCATACAGAGCTGGAGAAACAAGGGAACGCAGAGCTCAGACCTGCTCTCTCAGACAGACAGAGAGACAGAGCAGCTGTCACCGAGAGAAGAAGAGAAATGAAGAGCTGGAGACAATGAGCTGGTCTTCTTCACTTGATTGAGCGCAGACTCTCGTGGAGCTCAGGCCTGTCTGTCTCTCCCCATGAGCTCAGACGGAGAGGAACGCCACCTGGGGCAAATGTAAATGAATGAATGAATGAAACATCCGCTCATACATTCAAATTCAGAGTCAGTCAGAAGCTCATAATCTACAGATCAGACGTAGAAACGCTGGTTTGTGTTCAGACACTCAGAACACAGAAGGAATGAAAGCGTCTCTCTCTCTCTCTCTCTCTGAATGTCTTTCACGGGGTTAATGAGCAAATCTGTCGCTGTCAGACTTCCATTCGTTCTCTTCTCTGCTCAGCCACGCCCTAATGGACCAAGCTGTCAATCATCTTTCATTCCCTCATTATTCTCTGCTCTCTCAGAAACCTCTCCGTTTCACTCTATCTATCTATCTATCTAGAATATTTTCTTTAATATTAGATATAGATTTTGTAAATGTGTGCAGTCTTTGTTTTTTAACCAGTATTATGATGAATGAGAGAAACTGGAATGCTCTAGTAAAGTAAGTCCCACCTTTAAAATAAGTGAAGTCACTGCCTGGATAATTACAGATTTAATCAATAAAATGATGGACAAGTAGTCCATGGGGAAGTTGTGGCCTAATGGTTAGAGAGTCGGACTCCCAATCGAAAGGATGTGAGTTCAAGTCCCGGGCCGGCAGGAATTGTGGGTGGGGGGAGTGCATGTACAGTTCTCTCTCCACCTTCAATACCACGACTTAGGTGCCCTTGAGCAAGGCATTGAACCCCCAACTGCTCCCCGGGCGCCGTAGCCCACTGCTCCGGGTGTGTGTTCACTGCTCTGTGTGTGTGCACTTTGGATGGGTTAAATGCAGAGCACAAATTCTGAGTATGGGTCACCATACTTGGCTGAATGTCACTTCACTTGTTTCCTCACTTTTTCACTTGTTTCACTTCATAATTTTCTGTTGTTCAGAAATGCTTGTATTGAGAAATACTTTATGGTGATTTTAATATGTTTCAGCATGCAACATGGTAAAAAAAAAGGAGTAGGCAAACCTAGATCTACCAAAAGGAATTCATATTTCAGCGACATATCATTTTATCAATTGCTTTCTTCTTCTGTGCTTAGAAACACCATCCATTGTGAATCCCATGCTGCTTCACATCTCGTCTGATTCAGTGTGGACAGAAACACTCCAGAGTCAGGCTGAGATCGGCTGAAAGTCATGATGTTTCTCAGAGCTGAGCCACATTGATGTGCATTTCAGCTGATTCCTCATGGATGATGTTCTGAGCGTAATAATAAGACTGATGAATGAAGTGGAGTCTCTGCAGAACCATCATATTCTTATCATCTCTAATGGTGCGTGAATTTCATTAAAGTGATGCAGCGCACCTACATGTGCTGGATCACACGGTGACTTTGGGAATGTGAGACTGAAAGAGACCATTGTGTGTTTCTATGATAAAGTTAAACAGCTGAATATCTATATCCACGTCAATCATTAGTTGTCTGGCAGTTATTGATGTTGTTTGATTGATTTGGTTGTACATTCAAACGTTGATTTAATGGATAAAATGAGCAGTAGGCATCTAGAAAAAAAAATACTGAGTCTGAAACACTATATAGTTCATACTCTATATATGAACTTCTTTAATAGCCTTGCGGAAATAAGTGTGCTTAGTTGTATTGCTCAAGGGCACCTCAGTCGTGGTTTCAAATAGTGTATTCATACTTTTTGCATAACTTGACAAATCTGATCGTTATAAACAATATTCTGTTCCCAAGTGACATTTCCCTTGATTTTTTTCCCTCATAAAGTGATGGTGTGTTACTGACAGCCTCTCTGTAACCTCACGATTATAAAACATCTGGAAACTACGAACTCACAGCAAAAACAGAAAACCCACCGCAATAACTCATCCAAAGGAAAAAAACAGATGTGCTGCCGCGTCCTGACAGCAGAGAGGTGAGCGTAGCAGAGGTCTGACGCTGTGTTTCTGTGGGAAAGCGAGCCCAGAGCCCATGAGCTCATGTTTTTTCTGCCTGCTCCAGTGAGCGCGCTCAGGGTTCGAGGAGGCCGCGGCGCGTCTGTCACGCCTCAGCCTGATTGCCTCAGACGGGCTCTTTTAAAACACTTTGACTGCACTGTTGAGAAATGAACTCTACTTGGGGTTCAAGAAAGTCTAAACTGAAGTTCTGCCACCAAAAACAAGCTCATGTCTCATGAATGAGAGCCAGCATCAAGAGAAAGAGAGAGAAAAGCACTGGCTCCCCATTCCAAAACTGTCCTTGCCAAATTACAACAAAATCAAGTTAGAAAAATACTTCATTTTCAGCCAAACTGGAACATCACTGAATGTTTAAAGTACATTTTATTCTTGCACTGGTGAGAGTTTGTGGGAAACCAGAGATTTATCCGGACGTGTTTGGAAACTCAAAAAGCAATACGCTTTTCTTAGTATTTCTTAATGAGTTTTTTTTCTCTTTTTTTTATGAATGTCTAAACATCTTAACACATTTATGTGACTTTTGGGAATGTAATACTGTGTGTTTTATAGGTGATAGAGAGCGTTTTATATTTTTATGGTAAAGTTAACCATCCTCACACATTTGGTTGCAAATCAGCATTGAGTCAAATGTTGGTTTAATGGACTAAATGATAACTATCTAACAATCACCAAGACTGGAATACTTATGATCTGAACACATTAGATGGCTTACATAGTAAATTGTATGGTTTTCTTAATATTGTTTGTTGCTTTTTAACCCTATCTTGAGAAGTTTATGCCTAAAAACAGATTACCAAATGCTGTATTCAGTCTCTTTATCAACTAAATTTCAGTTTGTTTATGCTTCTCTTTTTTTTAAGTGAACAAACAAACATCCAACAACAACAACAACAACAACAACATAATTTGTGGATGATTTTGGCAATATTTACTCTGAGATGTGCTAAATTAAAGGAAAAAAAAATAGCACAATACAAGACTTGTATCGATGTATCGATTCATATCAGGAACACCAAATTAGGTAAATGATTATTAGCTGCACAAGGGTTAACAACCACTTAAAGCACAGATATTGTGTAAAATCCTTTTTAATTAGATTTTTCTAAGTACATTTCATTATGGAACTAATTATATGGTCACATTACTAAACTATTAGATACCATTTACTTATACATTTGTGCATTTTATTGAAATTCCATTTAAGATGCTGATACTTAATTAAGAGTTGTAGTTACATGTAAATTAAACCTTTACCGTAAGCCAGCCGTTTACTCCTGACCACTATAACCCTTATGATAACAACCCTAAACCAACACTCACTCCTAAACCAAACCTCATTAGCAGCAAATGTGTTTTTTTTTTTTTTTTATTACATAGTCGATCTATAGTCCTGTAGGTATTTAATGTAAGTAGTTAGGTGCCAAATAATATAAAGTGTGCCCAATAATATATTTCTAGTCAACTGGACAACATTTTTCACTAAAGTCATCAGACACCTTAACCCCTAACCCTAACCCTAACTATAATTGTTTCTCCACATAACAGATTTCATTAGAATTTAGACAAAGAAGTTAGCTTAGCTTTAGCCAGGAGTGCATATGACACCTTTAAATGCTGTCTAGGTAGGAAGCTCACTAGGTTTTGGAACGACTTTCCTTACTTCAGACAAGTGAAAACTTTCTAATGGACTCCAGAGCAAAGCCAGTGATTTTGATGCATATTCCTCGTTAGAGAATGCAGTGATTAATGATCTGGCCTTTGAAACACAAGAACCCAATAGAGGGAATGGGCTTTTATTTATATTGTGAGTGTATTCAGGTGGGAGTAACATTCCACATCTGTATGGAGAAAACGAACACCAGTGTTTGGGGAAGCAGAAGCTCGTAATGTGCTGTTTCTGATGTAGAAGTCATTCAATCATTTGCAACAGAACTCCATGCGTCATACTCAACGCGTTTGCTTATAAAGCTGTATGAAGGGATGTTGACATCATAAAGAGTTGCCGATCACATCATCAGGGGTCGATGACATCATAAACACACATTCCTGGTTAGCGCAGGCTCATTCATCCGTGCGAGTCCAAAGCTAGATCTCATTTCCTATCGGATCACTCCAGACTGCAGAGAGGTCAAGCCCGAGACGGAAGCTTACCGTAAACATGAGCATCACAGCTGTGGGAACGCTGCTGAAGTCCAGGCGATTTAGCTTTAAATGTTCTGAAACAGAACTAGTTGATTAAATATACAGAACTTTATTTATTCATTCAGTGTGTGCTGTTTTGTAGGAATAGTTGGACAAACATTTATAATTACAGACAAAAACTCATCATTTAAATGACATCTTAAGTTGCTTTTATACTCGCTAATACAACCTGCAATTCTCAGAACTGTTATACTAGTGTGCTGCATGCAGTTTAAACATATCTAACATTGTACTTTTGCTTTTGCAGAGAAAATCAAGCAATGTTGACAGACTATTGGAAAACAAATCAAATGCATTTTTAATGAATGTACACTTTAGACATATATATATATATATATATATATATATATATATATATATATATATATGCTTATTTATTATGTAAAATGCTGTTGTCAGTGTTATTGGCTGATATCATGACATATTTATTAAACACACACATTGTCAGTACTAACACTTCACAAATGCATTGTAGTAAATGCAACAACAACAAGAACAACAACAAAGGGCAAATATTATTCATTACTACTTCTAAGACTTTTTTGCTTGCAAAAGAAAATATTTGATATACTATTCATTGTTTCAGATTCTGTTTTTACTTCTTATGATAATACATTTGATGTATGGAGATGTAATATATGTTAATATTCATGCACTGAGAGCCATTATATAATAACTACATCTGCCCTGTGTATTTGGATCAAACATCTCAGGTTACAAATGTAACCATGGTTCCCTGAGTAGGGAACAAGACACCACGTCCTCTAGGGGGCGCTATGGGGAACACCTCGTCGTGACCTGTGTCTGAAGCATACATTGAATAACACCAACAAGTTGGTCGGCGACAGCCGCTTGGACGGCTGTCCGTAACATCATCCCTTATGGCCAAAGGCCTAGGCTACATACCCAACTTACCTGTTAGGGCCTTGACCCGGGTTAGAGCTCAATGCTTGAAATAACGAAAGATTCCTTTAAAGGGATATGGCAAAGAGCCTAGTATTTTATACTAAGTCTTGCCTGTCACACAGGGGCTACCGCTTGCTCTTGCATATGCTTGCTGAAGGAACTGTCTCAAAAGATCCTAGTAGCAACACCCTGTTTAGATAGGTATCCAAGGATACATAGGTGGAGCGGTGCCCGAGATGCACGGGGCTTTTACCAACTCAAGAAAGGGCACGAAGCAACTGCGTGAAGCCCTCACCATATTTGATTTTTAGAAAGAACACAGAGTACAAGAGACCAGGAGGCCCTTCAGGGTGACCTGGCCGGACATCCAAGAAATCCCTTGCAGTGCCGTGCTGGGCCTGATGATCAAGAAGAATCCCACAGAAACCTATGATCTGGCCGCCTAATACCGGAAGCATGAAGCCGGAATCAGGGCTATCATACTGGCTTGACATAATGCCAACAAGTGTTTATTAAACACTGTGATTGAGCACTGCAAAGAAACTCACACACATAACCACCAGCAATTTAATACATACATACATACATATATATATATATATATATATATATATATATATATATATATATATATATATATATATATATATAACCTCTAATTCTTTAATTTTTTTTTTTTCAAATGATAGTATGCTGATTTAGTTACTGCTTTGACATGACTGCTGAAAATAAGGCCTGTCTCCATAATCACACCAAGATTCCTGACTTGATATTTAGTTGTTTGACCCCTAGAGTCAAGGTATGCATTCACCTTGAAAACTTAATCTTTGTTTCCAAATGCAATGACTTCAGTTTTTTCCTCGTTTAACTGAAGAAAGTTCTGGCACATCCAACTATTAATTTCATCAATGCATTGGCAGAGGGAGTCAATGGGGCTGTAGTAATTTGGAGATAATGCAAGGTAAATCTGGGTATCATCAGCATAGCTGTGATAGGCAATTTGATTCTTTCTCATTAATTGACTTAGTGGAAGCATATACAGGCTAAACAAGAGCGGTGCAAGAATTGACCCCTGTGGGACTCCGCATGTCATGGACGTACACTTAGACTTATGCTCTCCTAGACTCACATAATAGTCTCTCCCTTATACGTATGACCTGAACCATTTGAGTACCATCCCAGAAAGCCCGACCCAGTTTTCCAGTCTCTCTAGTAGTATGTTATGATCGACAGTGTCAAACGCAGCACTGAGATCTAGCAATACCAGGATCGATATTTTGCCAGAATCACAATTTAAGTGAATATCATTTATTATCTTAATGAGTGCTGTCTCTGTGCTGTGATGCGGTGGAAAACCAGATTGAAAATTGTCCAGGTATGCATTTGAGTTTAAGTATTTGTTCAGCTGATTAAAAACTACCTTATCTATTATTTTTCTATAAAAGGAAGATTAGATATTGGTCTAAAATTGCTCAAAATGGGGTTATCAAGATCGCTCTTTTTCAGAAGGGGCTTAACAACTGCAGTTTTTAAGGAGTTTGGAAATGTCCCAGAAAGAAGTGAGGCGTTCACCACTTCTAAAAGATCTGCTTCTAAACAGTTTATCACACTTTTGAAAAAAAGATGTGGGAAGTGTGTCAAGATAGCAGGTTGACGATTTTAGGTGCTGCACTATGTCTTCCAGAATTTTAGAATCAATTGCTTCAAAAATAGACATAGTATCTTTTTGATATTGTGGCCTAATCTGTCTGACCTCTGCATTACTTGAGGATGTGCTAATCGCCTTCCTGATATTGATGATCTTCTCAGAAAAGAAGGAAGCAAATTAATTTCATTTACTGTCTGAGAGCACTTCACTGGGAATCTGACTTGGGGGGGTTTGTCAGTCTCTCAACAGTAGCAAAAAGAGTATGAGTGTGATTAAGTTATTGTTTATAACGTTTGAGAATAAATTCTGTCTAGCTGTGGCTAGTTTCACATTAAAATTATAAAGGCTGTCTTTATAGATGCTATAGTGAATTTCAAGTTTTGTCTTCCGCCACATCCGCTCTGCTTTTCTGCATTGTCTTTTCATAGTCTGAACTGCTGTTGATCTTCTCCAAACTGATTTCTGTCTGTTTGTTTTCTTACTGACTATTATTGGAGCAATATCATCTATAACATTCTTAACTTTTTAGTTGAATGAATCAAGGAGAGTATCAACAGAGTCTGCAGAAATGCTTGGTGTTAAAGATATAGCCTCCATAAATAGTACACTTGTGTTCTCGTTAATGCATCTCCTTCTGACAGAGACTGATCTAGATTCAGTTGTAGCAGAGATCAATATATCAAAGAAAATACACAAGTGATCAGATTGTGCTACGTCCTTAATAACAATGGATGAAATGTTTAGACCCCTACTGATGATTAAGTCTAGAGTGAGTCCACCTTTGTGTGTGGGTCCATGCACATGCTGAATCAGGTCAAACGTGTTTAGAATCGTTATCATTTCTTTTGTAGTTTTGTTTTGTGCATTATCCTTGTGAATATTAAAATCCCCCGCAATAGCAAAACAGTCAAACTCTGAGGAAACCATTGATAACATTTCTGTGACCTCTTCAACAAAGGCTGGAGAGTGTTTTGGAGACGTGTAAATAATAATAAACAGAATGCGTGGAGCACCTTTCAGCACAATCCCTAGATATTCAAAAGACAAGTACTGACCAAATGACACTTGCTTGCATTGATAGACATCTTTAAATATAGCAGCTACACCCCCACCTCTCCTAACAGTCCTGCAAACACTCATGTAAGTGAAGTTAGGAGGGGCTGCTTCATTAAGGACTGTTGCATTGCAGCTGTCTTCAAGCCATGTTTCGTTTAGAAACATAAAATCCAGATTGTTTGTGGTTATAAAGTCATTGATTAGAAATGATTTATTTTTTTAGTGAGCGAATGTTTAAAGATGCTAACTTGATGGCAGTTCTTTGTGTTTTTACATCAATTTTAGTTTGATGCATAATAGGCCGCAGATTAGATGAGTTTGCCCTTCGGCTTGAGATGGCCTTAGACTTTCTATCACGTGATAAAACTGAAATAGAGAAAGCTACAGGCACACTGGGTTCCCGCTTGTTCAGGAGGCATCTGTGAATGTTGCTGTTATTATAGCGGGGACCCGACACATATCACTGAGAGCTGCTATCAGTTGTTTTTGGTTTACCTTCAGCAGATAGAGGGTTTGGGTCCTGGCGTTGTGGCAGCGGTCGGAGAGATCTCACAGGAGTAGAGCCCACGTCAGGGGCTGTTGCCGTCCAACTTGTTGGTGTTTTTTCAATGTATGCTTCAGACACGGTCACGACGAGGTGTTCCCCATAGCGACCCCTAGAGGACGCAGTTTGAAGTTCCCTTGAAATGGAACTCAGAGTTTCGAATGCACATAAAACTAGTGGTGTTTTGGTCTAGATCCCAGTACTGGTCTGTGGGTTCTCGGGTAATTTTATGCAGATGATCCGTCATGTTTAGGGCTTCTGTGATTGTTGAAGCTCTTTGAGACGCGGTGTGGGTTATATGTTGTTGTTGTTTCCTCCTCCGACCAACCTTTCCTGACAAACCGCCTGACACAGCGACACAGAGAGAGAGAGAGAGAGAGAGAGAGAGAGAGAGAGTCACCTCTAAAGTTAGACAGGTGTGGGAAACCACTAAATTCATGGAAACCCATGCTGTGAAGTATGACCGCACTTACATCTGGAATCATTTTTACATTTTATTTTATTTTATTTATTTAAATAAATTTCTCCTACTCACCAAAGCTGCATTTATTTGATACAAATGCAGTGAAAACAGTGAAATATTATTACATTTTAAAACAGCTGTTTATTGTGTGAATCTCTGTTAAAGTGTAATTTATTTATATGATGCACAGCTGTATTTTCAGCATCATTCCTCCATCGTCTTCAGTGTCACATAATCTTCAGAAATCATTTTAATATGTTGATAATATCTAATATGCTAATAATGAGAAATATTTCTCATCAATAGCAATGTTGAAAACAGCTGTGCTGCTCAATATTATGTATTAGACTGATTTCTGAAGATCATGTGACACTGAAGACTGGAGGAATGATGCTGAAAATACAGCAGAGCATCACAGAAATAAATTACACTTCGTGACGAGCGGGGCCGAGGGACGTGGGAATGAGGAGTGAGGCCGGTGGAGTGATTGGAGATGAGCTACACCTGCGACCCACCACCGGTCTCGAGTCCCACGGAGGAGATGGAAGGATATAAAACTGGAGCGACGACAGTGAAGGACGAGAGAGGACAAGGCCTGGGCTTTATTTTATGTTTTGGTTTTACTTTGTGCGCATCAGTCGTCCGTGAGGGGCTGTTGCACTGTTTTGTGTTTATTTTTGTAATTAAAGTTTCATTTTGATTGTCCGCCGGTTCCCGCCTCCTTCTTCCTGATGAATATGAAGTTTTTTATTATTACACACTTTAACACAGATTCACACAGAAAACAGTTATTTTAAACTGTAATATTATTTCATATTTTTACTGTATTGATACTGTATTTGATCAAATAACTGCAGACCTGCAGAGCAGAAGAGACTTTTTGAGAAGAGAACATATTTCTTTTTACAAATAGTGTGTATACATTTTTCAATAAAGCATTTTAAAAGAACATCTGGCCTGTTTGTTTTTTCTTGTTTTTTTTTTTACCAGACACATTCACGTTTTCGATCACATATTTGTTGTTCATCACAAATGATTTCTGTTACTGTAAAGACTGCAGAAGTGAGCGCCGCTGACCACAGTGACCCTGAATCAGTGTCAGGGACCCACGCAGGGATCTGAAGTGTTTGAGACGGTGTCCAGTCACCCGTCTGCACACTCGCCCTCTAATTGCTCTCCAGCGTCTCCAGCGCTCGGGGTCTCCGGCCCTCAGATGCTCAGAGCCATTACGCCCCCCAGAAGCTTTTAGCGCTTGACAACTGACATTAATTACAGCACTTTGTGGAGTTTTTAATTACACTCAATTATGGCTCTGGCGTAATAACTGATAGGTAGATTGATATTCTGATAGATTGGTGAGAACATCCTTTTGTGCACGTTCCAAAATTAACACAGTAATTATTGTGCTTCTGTAGACGAAGAAATGGAAATGTGGTTCGGAGCAGGGAAGGAAGGGATCCAGGCCGTCAGATCCGATCTGATCTGAAATTGTGATCGGACTCCAGATGCCAGAGTTTTATTACCACAAGGCCCTTCAAGCAGATCATACAAATATCATTTGAGTGGAGCGGCTATTAACAGTAGGTGCAAACAACCTGCCTTGTTGGAGAAAGCTCTTTACATCACAATTCTCTTTATTTGTAATTTTTTTTTTTTTTTTCACAATTGCAAAAAAAAAAAAAATGAAAAAGAAAAAGAGAGAATTGCATGATACAAACTCACAATTGTGAGATGTCAGAATTGTGAGAGGACTGTTTATTTTTTCTTCTCAGAAATGGAGTTCAAAACTGATTTTCATGCAATTCTGATATTCTTTTACAATTCTAAGAAAAGAACTCAGAATTGTGAGATATAAACTCTGATTCGCAAAAAAAAATAAAAAAAACCTCTGAAGTATAAACTTGAAATTGCAAGAAGACAGCTAGAAATCTGGGTTTACAGGACATCTTGTAATTCCGTTTTTTTTTTTTTTTTTTGGTTAGCTTGTTTCTTTCTCTTAAAATTGCATTAAAAATAAAAAGATATAAATATGGGGTGGTGTTGGCGCAGTGGATAAGACACATGCCTTTGGTGTGAGAGACCCGGGTTCGAATCCACTGTGACACACCAATGTGTCCCTGAGCAAGACACTTAACCCCTAGTTGCTCCAGAGGCGTGCGACCTCTGACATGTATAGCAATTGTAAGTCACTTTGGATAAAAGTGTCAGCTAAATTAATAATTTAATATATAAATTGTGATTGCATACATGTGTGGAAACATGAATAATAATAAAAAAAAATATTGAATAAAAAATAAAAAGGTAACTATATATATATATATAGTTGTGTGACCAGAAAAACAGTCATAAGTATCACATGCATATTTGTATCAATAGCAAAAAAAAACTAAATATGCATGGGTCAAAATGATACATTTCTCTTTTATGCCAAAAATCGTTAGGATATTAAGTAAAGATCATATTCCATGAAAATATTTAGAAATGTCCTACCGTAAATATATCAAAACTTCATTTTTGATTAGTAATATGCATTGCGAAGAACTTCATCTGAACAACTTTAAAGATGATTTTCTCAATATTTAGATGTTTTTGCTCCCTCAGATTCCAGATTTTCAAATAGTTGTATCTCAGACAAATATTGTCCTCCGAACAAACCACACATCACTGGAGAGAAATTTATTGTATTGGAAAGGTGTCTATTTTAAATATAAAAAAGAAATATTTTTGAAATAAAGTGCATAATGGGTATTTAATAGAAGGAATGAAGTTTCTACCATTTCATGATTTTAATAAATAGATTCATTTATACTCAATGTGTTGTTAGATCAGCATACTGTTTATACTACAATCTGAGGTGCAAATCCGTATGTGCCATCACTAGCACTAAAATAGCTAAGTTCACCAATATCTACAATTATTAAAAGACAAAGAAAAAGAAATTAAATAGTATCTAGTACTAAGGAACCAAAAAATGAAAACTGACCATGGAGTGCCATGAAAATACCATTTTATATATCAAGATTTCTCACTTTGGATAAAAATCAGCTTTAATAAAACAGAAACATCACGTGCCGGTGGCGTTCAGTTCAGATGTTCAGTATTTGGCTCTGTTGTTTCATATTAGCGCTGGATTGTTGTTTATGGATGTTGGTTCTGTGGTTTTAGGAGATGAATGTATTTTAAGCAGCTTCTCTTGAAGTGATCTCATTTCTGAGCTGAGTTTATGTCGTGGCCACGTTTGTTTGCAAAGGAAACACAGCATGTCAAATAATGGTGAGAAATTGGATGCAGTTTAGACATGGAATAACATAATTCAGGAGAACATGACTTCATATTTTCCCCGTGTGGAAACTCTGTCTGGGAGCGATCAGTCCGTCATGTTCGCGTGTGTTTCTGTCATAGCGCTTAGTGTAATCCCATGAGGTCTGGGACGCCAGCGCGGGATATTTCACGGACAATCGACTTTCTTCTTTGCTGCTTTCCTGCTTTAGAGTCCACAAGTGCACAAATCTGTATTAAAATGTAATTAAGTGACATCATTTCACTAGAAGATCCAGTCCTGACATTACAGAACGTTTCCCTGTGCATCAGAAGTGCACACAGAATATTTATTATTTTATGCAAATAATAAAATACTTTAAAAGAATGTACTTAAGTCAGGAACTGAGTGTTTTTAGACACTCCATTGCAATTAAATGAAAGTTTATAATGATTTAATTTTATATTACACAGAATAAAGATTAACTTTGGAGTGTCTTTGACCTACTTAAATAGGACTTAAGTGCATCTTTATAATTGCTTCTATTGTCTTTGAAATATGGTTTTGAAAGTACTGCTGAATACACAGACAAGTATTTATGATCAACTCAAATATACTTTAATGTCATTTCTATTGAAACTTGTATGGGATGTATTTAAATATATTTACAGTTACACATCTGTAAAATTAATACATTTTAAAGATATTAACTTTAGTAATGTCATATAACAAAAAAGAGTTAGAATTATAATAACATGTACTTTTATAAAATTAAAATGTAACAAATCTTTCGATGTTAGAGTACTTTACATGTGCATTAGTATGTTAGTCAACATACTAACTACTACACTGTAATCCCGAATAAGTTGACAAAACTAAAAAAATTTGAGGTAATCAGTTACATCAAATTTTTTAAGTTATGAAATTTCTTATTTTAAGTAAGCAGAAACATCTAGTTTTGAGTTTGTTGTACTCATGCAAAAAAAAATCTTCTCACTTAAAATACCCAATTTACCCAGCTCATACATTTTGATAGCAAATTACTTTTTTATTAACTAACATGCCCCGCAGAGCGGGTATATAAGGAGCAACGCGAACAACTCGCATTCAAGTCTTCGCTGAGGAGCCGAGCCAGTGACCCGGCCGTTCAGCGGAACAGCAATATGGCAAGCGTGGATGAGAACTTACAGGCCTTGGAGGGCAGCTTGGGACCACCACGCCAAGCGGAGGCGCTCTGTGGCCACAGTTGCATCGCAACAGAACGCTCAACCAGGGGAATCCCAGCATACCCCTTGGCCGCCCCGCCATCGAGGGCAGTGAAGGCGGAGGAAGTACCAGAACGGTTTCGGGCAGTTAAAGGTGCCTTCCAAGAAAGGAACCAGAGGGGGGTGCTGGCGATCCGCATGAGCAGCCCCCAGGAACCAATCATCCAGTCTCGAGTGCTCGGGACAGGGTGGAGGATTCCACTCAAGCCCGATGCTCTCCACTGCCCGGGAAAGCACGGCCGTCAACTCGGGATCGGACTCGGACAACGCTGGCACTCCCGAGGGAGGAACATGGTCCTGTGGTCTCCAACAACAAAGCTGGCATATGTTGTGGAATTAACAGTACCATGGGAAGAGGGGGTTGAAGAGGCCTATGAGAGGAAAAAGAACAAATATTTGACAAATAGCTGCTTAACAAAAGCAGCTGAAGCATCCCAGAATGGCTGGAAGACCAGCATCTTCCCAGTAGAGGTGGGCTGCAGGGGATTTGTTGCCACTTCTGCCACCAGTTTGCTGAGAAAATTAGGGGTGAAGGGTCGCTCTCTCCAACAGGCCATGAAGTCCATGTCAAGTGCTGCCGAAAAAAGCAGTAACTGGCTCTGGATTAAACGTAAGGACCCCAACTGGGCAGCAAGGTAGAGACAGATGGTATGCGGTCAGGCTTAGGCCCGACTCAGGGAGAAGGGCGCCCCTGCCAGCAGAGCCCACCAGGAATATGGAGGGTATGGCATGGAGGGGGGTGTACCTGGGACGCTGGGTACACCGTTGAGCCTTCTGGAGACGTTGTGGGCCTCAATCAACGAAACGTTGATGAAGCAGGGTGCCCACCTGATGACCCCAATGACATACCTTACCCTCCTTTTCGCCACTCCACACCGATTGCTACTATCAAGAGTTTCCTACTAAAGGGATTGAAACATCTAGTTCTATTAGCTATACTGATCCTCTGGAAGAAAACCCAGTGACTGTTGTGAAAGTGCAGCTGACGACAAGGGAAAGACCGTGTGACAGCATGGAGAGACAGCTGACAGGAGGAAATAGACCCCAATGGGGCTGTTATGGGCTAGCTACCCATAGCAGCAGGCTCCGTCACCCTATTAGGGCACAAGAGCCACCTTCTATGGCTACAAAAAGTTCAAAAAGAAGAATACCCCTAGAGTCTGCGAGAGCAGGGGTGCAAGAAGACTCACAGACTGACCTCCCGGTAATGACCCTTGGAATGGACCTGACATTGAATAAAGGAAGTGGCCAGACTCTTGAGAAATTAGCAGTTGGACATGTTCTTCAGACTTGCGTGTGTGGATGGGCGAAAGTAACATCAACCCATGGTCTTAAGGTACATCAAGGATGGAAGAAATGCCTGAAAACCACCAATACAGGGCCCCGCATTGACCGGATTCTGTCAAGAAGAAGGTTAAGTCAGTCGGATGAGAATCAGCGGCAGGAAGAAACCCATAGTCCGCAGAGAATCAGCACCCCTGGGAAAGAGGAGGAAACTTCAGGCAGAACCACCAGTCCAAGACAACAACCAGCCCACCGCAAAAAAGAAAACATGCAAGGACGTAAGCCGTTGGTGAAATGGCCGAAGTCTAACAGCAAGGAGTGGGAAACCATTAACACAGAATTAAGCCTTATCCTAAGTAATATCAAAGGATCAGCCGAGAAGAAGCTGGAGAAGATGGGCGACCTTATCTACAGCTACGGCGAGGAGAAATGTGGAGTGAAGGAGAAAGTCCGAAAGAAAGACATGCTTCCCGCCCCTAAATCCCGTCGGCTGCAAGAAATCCAACAACTTGTGAAAGAGAGGCGACGGCTAAGAAAGTTGTGGAAAAAGGCAACAGTAGAAGAAAGGGAAGGTATCAACTGCCTTCAAAAGGATCTAAAGCACAGGCTGTCAAAACTCCGCCGAGCTGAAAGCCTACGTATGCGCCGGAACAAGAAAGAGAAAGCCAGAACCGATTTCTATAAAGACCCTTTTAAATTTGTGAAAGGCATATTCACAAAGGAGAAGAGTGGATCCCTGAAAACATCAAAAGACCAGGTTGAAGAGCATCTGAGAACCATCTATACTGATGATAAAAAAGATGAACCGATCAGTGTCCCCATTGACATCCCTCCAATATCACCACCACAACATCAGTTTGATATCAGCCCTCCCAAGCTGAGTGAGGTGAAACAAGCAGTAAAAAAGGCAAGATCGGCATCTGCACCAGGCCCTAACGGTGTACCGTATAGTGTCTACAAGAACGCTCCAGATGTCCTGAAAATCCTGTGGAAAAACATGAAAGTGGCGTGGGACAAGCAAATCATCCCGAAAGCCTGGCGAAGAGCTGGAGGGGTGTTCATCCCAAAAGAAAAGAACTCAACCACCATCGAACAGTTCCGCCAGATAAACCTTCTGAACATTGAAGGCAAAATATTTTTCAGTGTGTTGGCACAACGACTGACACAGTACTTAAAACAGAACCACTTCATTGACACATCAATCCAAAAGGCTGGCATTCCAGGCTTTTCTGGATGCCTTGAACACAACAGCGTCATATGGCAGCAAATCCAGACTGCAAAGAAAGAAGGGAAAGATCTCCACGTCTTGTTCCTTGATCTGGCTAATGCCTATGGTTCAGTCCCTCATTCATTTTTGTGGGCTGCCTTTGATTTCTTCCAGGTGCCGACCACAATCACAAATCTAGTAAAACACTACTTCCAGGATTTACAGTTTTGCCTTACAACATCAGGCTTCACCACAAGTTGGCAACCGCTGGAGGTAGGCATCATGGCGGGTTGCACCATCTCCCCATTGGCCTTCACTATGGCAATGGAGATCATTATTAGAGCCTCGAAATGGGTCGTGGGAGGAGAACGACTACAATGTAACCAGAGGTTACCACCAATTCGAGCCTATATGGACGATCTAACAACACTCACAACAACTGTCCCCTGCACCAAGAGATTGCTGGAGAAACTTCATATAAATATAACATGGGCAAGGATGAAGTTAAAACCCAGTAAGTGCAGAAGTATCTCCATCGTGAAAGGCCAAATTACAGACCAAAGATTTTATGTCGGCGGAACACCTGTCCCAACTGTCTCAGAAATGCCTGTAAAGAGCTTGGGGAGATGGTATGATGCAAAGCTCAAAGACACCAAGCAGTTTGAACAACTAAAAAATGATACCAGCATGTACATGGAGCGCATCAACAAGACCTTGTTGCCAGGAAAACTCAAGTTATGGTGCTTTCAGTTTGGCATACTCCCAAGACTCTTGTGGCCATTAACGGTGTATGAGATCCCCATCACCAAGGTTGAAAAGTTAGAACGGCTGATAAGCACACAGCTGAAACAGTGGCTCGGAATTCCACGTTGTTTAAGTTCCGTCGGACTTTATGGACATGGCAAGTTGGAGTTACCAATCACAGGGCTCGTGGAAGAGTTCAAATGCACCAAAGCAAGGCTCGTCATGACCCTAACTGAATCTGAGGATGCAATCATTCGAACAGCGCCCCCCCGGGTAGTAGCGGGAAGGAAGTGGATTCCATCAGAAGCTGTTAAGAGTGCAAAGTCTGCGCTTCACTTCAGAGATGTGGTTGGACAAGTTCAGCATGGGAGGGCAGGGTTCGGACTCATCCCAAAAACTCCTCTGTGGCATAAAGCAACATCAGTGCAGAAGAGACAGCTAGTGGTAGAAGAAGTCAGGAGACAGGAGGAGGGAGAGCGACATGCCAAAGCCGTCTCAATGGCCAAGCAAGGGAGATGGACCAACTGGGAGTGTCTGGAGAAAAGAAAGATCAGCTGGCGTGACATCTGGCAGATGGAGGGAGCACGGCTGAGTTTTGTCATCAGAGCTACATACGACCTACTACCCTCCCCCCAAAATCTGAAAGAGTGGTATGGAGAAGATCCCACCTGTTCCCTGTGTCAAGTACCTGCATCCCTAAGGCACATTCTATCAGGGTGCACTACAAGTCTCACCCAAGGGTATGGAAGTAAAATAATGACTTATGTCTTTGAAACAAAAAAGCATGCTGAATAGCACTATCTGAAAAAATAATGCATTGAATTAACAGTTCTTGCATTTTAATGCCTTGTATTTCCAGGGCTTGCATTGTTAGGTCCTGAAATGTAGTATAGTTGTTCGTTTAAGCTGTGAATATTTCAATTAAAAATATTTCACACACCTTTTCATAATAAAAAAATCAATAATTCATATTCACGTTCCAGAATTCACTTCCAAAATATTAAATCGGTTAAAAAATACGATGTATAATATTCAACAGGCAAATTTCGGTCCATTTTATTTCACTTTCCAAATTCGCTTCCACAAATTCAGTGGTTAAAATTCGGCAGATAATTCGCCCTTTCACATCCGGGAGCTGCAGGAATAGCAGTAGAGCACAGAGGCATGATCTCTATCTACTGTCAGTCGCTCACCAGCAGGTGGTGCAAGCGGCTGTTAAATAAGGCCAAAGCAACAGGTGGATTAAGTAATACAGTTACAAAAACTGATCTGCAGAAATTAAGCAAGCGCTAAGTAGAAGTTTTGATTATCGGGGCATTTGGAAAAGCTGATTGTGCGTATGTTTATTTCAACCTCTTTTCTGTTACCAAGTAAGCAGCATTCGAAGGAGATTATTATGGTGTTTTACCCAACGCTGAATTACAGAACTAACATTACATCTAAGGAAGACATATATTGCTTTCGGTTGTTTAGTTTGCCTAACTTTGTGTCATGGCTTGTGAGTCGCTGTGCTGTAGGCTAATACTGGGGATCCCCTCACGTCACATTCCAGGATTCCCCAATGACGAGTAATGCTTCTCAGTCAAATAATACTGTGATATAAGACCTCAGATCTCAGAATACATTTTATTGATGATTATGCAAACTATATAGACAGTTAAGCAGATGTAAAATATGAACGAACGCTCAAGGTTTCACGCGGTTTCCCTCAGAAATCTGTTAAAGAAAAGAAAACACGTGGCTCAGCGCACTAACAGTGACAGCGATTTAAAGACAATCTTACTGATGATGCAAACTATATACAGACAGATGTGGATATGAACGCAAGTTACGGAACAAGAAAAAGTGCATGTTATATATATAAAATAATTTAATTTATTTAAAAAATAATTAATGAATGAATAAGGGGCAATTCACATATCGCGCCTAATAACGCGTGGAAAAGGCTATGTGCGCTGCTTTCTCCTTTTTTCCAAAGTGCTCGGGCAGAAGCGCTCCTGAGGCTAAGCAACAATGACGCGTTCTCTCCATGAAGACGCGGAAATTTCAGCAAAGGATAAATGGATTTGCAGCACAAAAAAATCGCTTTCAGTAGCTCTGCTACTAAATTTATTTCAAAATGGCAATCCATTCAAAGGAGATTATAATGGTGTTTTACCCAACACTGAATTACAGAACTAACATTACATCTAAGGAAGACACATATTGCGTTCGGTTGTTTAGTTTGCCTAACTTTGTGTCATGGCTTGTGAGTCGCTGTGCTTTAATACTGGGGATCCCCTCACGTCACACTCCAGGATTCCCCAATGACGAGTAACGCTTCTCAGTCAATTAATACTGTGATATAAGACCTCAGATCTCAGAATAGATTTTATTGAGGATTATGCAAACTATATACAGGCAAGCAAATGGGATCAAAAAGAATCCAATGCGCTGCATTTTCTTTATAATTGATTTCCATTACCACTGGTCTATAAAGTCGACAGTCACACAAAGATATCAAGACCATGATTAGTTTTAACAATATGCAACCAATTTATATTAACATAAAAAATGAGTTAAAAACAATCTAGGTATATTCTGAAAATGTAAACTGAAGAAATTATTGACGTGCTACCGCACCCAAGGGACCGTCTGACAATTCCACTGACTGGGTTAAAAGGTCCGATGTGTTTTAATTAAAATTCTAAATAACACAGTCAAATTCTTAATCTTGTATTTCTCATAGTGATTTTCTACAGGTGAGATTTTGCCAATACCTCCCTTCATATATTTACAGTATACAATTATTTACATATTAAAGATCCCTGGAAAGGGTTTTCATGTTCCAACAGTTGTAGTACATTGCTAGATACAAGACTGACTAACTAGGGATGGGCGTTTTCCACAAATATCACAATCGACTATTTGAGCTCACAAAAAAAAGAATATTCGTTTATTTAAATTAAGTTTAATGAGTCAGACATTTTTCAGCAACATTTGTTTTCGTCATTTTGAACAAGCTTACACACAATAAGCTTGAACATTACACATCGTGTTTTGTAGCTGAAAACCTTTAACAATGCGTGCAAACAAATAAAAGTACAGATTAAAAGCAAAAAAATAATAATAAGTGAACAAAGAAAAAACGTAAAGCAGCCTGCAGCAATTAGGCTATTGTACACTTAACTTTTAAACTGTCAGCAAATCTTTTTTTCTTTTTTTCTATTCTTTCAAATGTTCTTGTTAAGAAATACGGGCATGTAAACATGATTGGGGGAAAGTCGGCTCCTTAGTCTGTTAACAATAAGGCCGGCCGCGGAGAAAACGTGCTCTGACGGCACAGACGTTGACGGGACTCACAAATAACGCTGTGCTAAGCGAATAAGTTTTGTGAAACGCTTCGTGTTTTCGTTTACCACTGAATGGGATCCTCATCTGGTGGAATACATGGAATACATGGCTCCAGCAAGAACTGTACCCACTCGTCTCGGCTGGACTCTCTGTAATCATCGCTGAAGTACTGGCTCAGCCTTTTCCAGCCTTTTCCTACGAGTTGTTATTGCATCCTCTTTATCGTTGGTGACGGCGGCTGCATCCGCACCACTTGCATCAAGGAAAATGTTCTGATAATGTTCAAATAAAGTTTTTTTTCTTACTTCTCTCATGTTTTCATCGAGAAACCTGAGATGTTTGTGCCGAGGGTCTAGGGCAGACGCGAGAAGAGGAGTTTCCACTGTATTCTCCAAGTTAGCGGTGTTTATTCGTTGCATGAGTGATGCTGCAACAATGTTCTTGAATTCGGTCACTTTCTGTGATTCTCCACGGCATATTTGAAGTACTGTAGAAGACCGCAGTTCTTAGGGGGCGTTCACTTATCGCGTCTTTTGCATGCTCAAGTTCGTTATTTCCAATGTAGGCGCGCGGTATGCGCGCTCATAATGGAAGCGACGCGGTCGCGATGCGCACGCGGTGCGACGCGGTCCCGTTTTTTCCAGGCGCGTCCGAACAGCATCGAGTTAAAAACATCTCAACTTTCAGAATGCCGCAAGCGCACCGCGGGTCATGTGACAAGAACTAAACATTCAGCTTCATCCTTTCCCGTAACAACGTTGAAAGCTCAGCCAAGATGAAGGAACTGCTGAACATAGCTGCTTACTTGGTAACCGCAAAGAGGTTGAAATAAACATACGCACAATCAGCTTTTCCACATGCCCCCATAATCAAAACTTCTACTTAGCGCTTGCTTAATTTCTGCAGATCAGTTTTTGTAACTGTATTACTTAATCCACCTGTTGCTTTGGCCTTATTTAACAGCCTCTTGCACCACCTGTTGGTTAGCGACTGACAGTAGATAGAGATCATGCCTCTGTGCTCTACTGCTATTCCTGCAGCTCCCGGATGTGAAAGGGCGAATTATCTGCCGAATTTTAACCACTGAATTTGTGGAAGCGAATTTGGAAAGTGAAATAAAACGGACCGAAATTTGCCTGTTGAATATTATACATCGTATTTTTAACCGATTTAATATTTTGGAAGTGAATTCTGGTACGTGAATATGAATTATTGATTTTTTTAATTATGAAAAGGTGTGTGAAATATTTTTAATTGAAATATTCACATCTTAAATTAACAACTATATAAAATTTCAGGACCTAACAATGCAAGCCCTGGAAATTCAAGGCATTAAAATGCAAGAACTGTTAATTCAATGCATTATTTTTCAGTTAGTGCTATTCAGCATGCTTTTTTGTTTCAAAGACATAAGTCATTATTTTGCTTCCATACAAGGGCGCTATACTTGGCGGCATAACCAAGTACTCAGAGAGCTGGCATCAATACTGGATCAGAAGCGAACCACCACAAACAATCTCCCACAAACATCGGCAGGACAGGTCAATTTCACAAATTTTGTACCAGCTGGCCAGCATCAAGAGTATAGAACAACACCTAAGGATGCAAGCATCCTGCAGTCAGCGCGGGATTGGAAATTGGAAGTGGACCTTGATAAGAAGCTTGTGTTTCCCCCAGAAATAGCGGCTACAACACTCCGGCCAGACATGGTCCTGTGGTCTCCAACAACAAAGCTGGCATATGTTGTGGAATTAACAGTACCATGGGAAGAGGGGGTTGAAGAGGCCTATGAGAGGAAAAAGAACAAATATTCCGACCTGGCAGCTGAAGCATCCCAGAATGGCTGGAAGACCAGCATCTTCCCAGTAGAGGTGGGCTGCAGGGGATTTGTTGCCACTTCTGCCACCAGTTTGCTGAGAAAATTAGGGGTGAAGGGTCGCTCTCTCCAACAGGCCATGAAGTCCATGTCAAGTGCTGCTGAAAAAAGCAGTAACTGGCTCTGGATTAAACGTAAGGACCCCAACTGGGCAGCAAGGTAGAGACAGATGGTATGCGGTCAGGCTTAGGCCCGACTCAGGGAGAAGGGCGCCCCTGCCAGCAGAGCCCACCAGGAATATGGAGGGTATGGCATGGAGGGGGGTGTACCTGGGACGCTGGGTACACCGTTGAGCCTTCTGGAGACGTTGTGGGCCTCAATCAACGAAACGTCGATGAAGCAGGGTGCCCACCTGATGACCCCAATGACATACCTTACCCTCCTTTTCGCCACTCCACACCGATTGCTACTATCAAGAGTTTCCTACTAAAGGGATTGAAACATCTAGTTCTATTAGCTATACTCCCTTTTGAGTTTCATAAATCAAAATAACCAAATTCTAAATCTGTAAACACTATACATGTATGAAAATGCATCTGTAATTAAGCAAACACACAATACCATTTTTGACATTTATTTTTAAACAAAAATGTCTAAAAGGTTATACCAACATGAATGTTTACAGTAAACATGCCTTCTATAAACATACAAATTTCTTAAAACCTTTAAAACAGTTTGGCAGTAAAAGATTTACAATAAACACCATTTTAAAATGAATAAAGTATGCCCAGAATGCAAATACAATGGAGAAAAAAAAATAAAAAATGCTGTCCTTCTATGGTGTTCTATTTGACAAATATATACATGATAAACAAATCAACATGACGCCTGTAAAGGAAAAAAAAAAAAAAAAAAATTCAGGAACAAGTAATGCACAAAACCCAGTGACTTATGTAAAAAAATGTATATGTAGATGTATATATATATGTTTTGTAAAATATTTTTTAACAATTTAACATGACCAACTTTGTTTAAACAAGAGCTTCAAGAAAAATAATTTTAGTTGACAAAATTAAATATCTGAATAAATAAAAATACATTTAACATTCTGGTAAGTGACTGCATAGTTTAAACTACACTTAGAGAAAAAAAAAATGGTCTAGGACAGTTACTATCAAATGGTAATATATAAATTCAGTGTTGTAAGTGTAGATCACCCAAGACTAAACATTTTTCACTTGTTCCAAAGCTTTTTCATTATTTTTTTCTGTTGAGCACTAAAAAAATGAAAAAGCTGAAAACCTGTAACCACTGACTTCGAATATTTATATACTATATACTATAATATACTATGAAAGTCAGTGGTTACAGGTTTTCAGCTTCCCTCAAAATAATTTTTCAACAGAAGCCAGAAATTCAAACAGGCTTGGAGTAAGTGACGAGCAAGTAAATGAAAGAATTGGACGTTTTTAACTTTTTTTTTAACCCTTACCGATTAAAGGTACATACATGTTTTTTTTTTAAGTTATGCCCCAATGCCAGCCTTCAGAAAAAAGAAAATAAAAAAAAATTGCTCTACATCAACTCATTCTTCAATGTTTGCACACTAGGAAACAGTTTTCCGTCATCCATGCAGAGTAAAACTTTTTGCACAAATTCAAAAGTTTTGGCAAGTCCTTTAGGATATTTTAAGTGAAGAGCATACATGAATCCAAACAAGACAAGAAAGGCCTCTGGAAGTTGGCTATGGGTGGTGACCAATTCATTTTCCAGGACAACTGAGACCCTCACTGGATCGTAATGGATTGGAGCAGCATTTTCATGCACAACTGTAAGCAGGGCCACTGGAGCATCCTCAGTCAGTATCTCAGGATTATCAATCTAAAAAATATAATTCAGAGACATGTTATATTCATGTTACAACATTATCAATATGACTGAGCCAATATTACATGATTCATCAACTAGTGGTGACTACAAATATCTTAGTGAGTAAAGGTTGCCCCACAACCTTCATCTTTGCAATAGAACATGCGTAATTGTGAAAACAATGAATGAAGCCTTACCAGGGTGGTCCTAAAAAATCCCAAGTCTTTATCACGCAGCAAAACTGGAAGACCTCTGATAACGGTAGTCCATCGTGAATTTACATCATGCAGTTCCTGCAAAGATGAAAAACAACAAGAAAAAAACAACATCTAAATATCTGAAATAAAGAAAAATCTAATTATATTTTAAAGAATACTTTAACATATGACACCAACCATACCTGCTCATCATGAACTTTCAAAAGATTAGCTAGTGTATCTGCTGTCTTGCCCGTCTTGGATGCTTTTTGCGTTAAAATTGTCATCGAACGAGGTAGGAGGCAGTCCAGTTGTGCATAGAATTTGTTGGGCAAATTCTCATTTGTAACACGTTGGTACTCTGCAAACAGCTAAATCAGACAAAAAACAAATTAATGAAACCAACCCACATCAGAAGATATATAATAAACACTAGAAGCAATTTTTTTTTTCTTACCTCAGCTGTTACACGCAGTGCAGGCCAGATGTTCAGAAACTCATTCACAGATGGGCTTCCGCTAACAATGTTCGGTCGTCGCAGAGCAAACGTTTTCTGTTCAGTTACAGCTTCCAACACTAAACTAAGGTTAAAAGTTTATATTATTGACCAACAAGCTACAGCGCGTGCTGAGGAGCTTCCTCGCGCCAAGATTTGAACATTAATAAACGCGTAGTCTGTAATGCTGTGTTCACACCAAACACGAATAGAGCGTCTGGCGCGAATGATTTCAATGTTAAGTCAATGCAAAGGCGCGTTAATGCGCGTCTGGAGGTCTCGTTAAGCGCGGCGCGGAAGACGCGAATTCGCCTCATTCGCGCGTCTAGTTCGCGCGAATGACGCGAATTGACGCGCGAATAGAGCGCTTTGCGCGAATGGTGCTTTTGTGCATTTAGCGTTTGACGCGAATTCGCGTCTGCCGCCCGAGTTGAAAAATTTTAACTTTGGCGTCAATTCGCGCCGCGTTAACCAATCAGGAGCCTGCTAGAAGTCACTCATTCAACACTATGTTCCTGCAGCCTCCGGTTGTGCAGGAATACCCTTCTCCACTCATTCAACAAGGAGGAACGACTGATGTTGTCAGTGAGCAGTCAACCGGAGCTATATGACAAAAGTTCATATTTCTATAGAGACAGGAATAAAAATGACCTCTTTATATATATATATATATATATATATATATAAACATATTAATAGATAAATTGAATAAAGGCCAAAGATAAGAAACGTTTAATTTTACCCCAAACGAATTATATTTTATCTTGAACCACTAAAGAGACATCAGAGCCAGCGGCAAATGTCAGAAGATCTAGCCGAGGTGAGGCTTCTCTCCGCGGATACATGATGACGGAGCTCCCGCTGATCGCATGGAGCTCATCTCCGAGATCGGCGAAACACATTTTTTAAATAGACGCTGTCATTATAAATAAACCGCATATTTGAGTTTAAAACAACTACATGCTCGCCTGAAATACTTTTAAAACTACATTTCATGACACAATAACAGTAATATTTTGAAAATTATCCGAATAAAAATGGCGGTTGAAAATGCTGCGTGAACTCAGCTGGCAGAAGCCCCCCCATGACGCGAATTCGCGTCTGTTGTGAAGTTAATTTCACTCATGCGAATGATCTCAAAATGGTCAAGCGGCAAACTAGACGTGGTAGACGCGAATTTGACGCTCTATTCGCGTTTGGTGTGAACACAGCATAATGCAACACATCTAAACGCATTCTGCCTAACTCTACATTATTTTTAAATCTTTCTGTGAATATATGGATTAAAACACTTACTTTAGATTCAATGGATTTGTATATTTGGACTTTTTACTTACTGTAGTGTGAAGCGAGGCCGATCCGCCATCTTGGAATGAACGAACAAGAGGAGCGCGGGCCAGACAATTTACGTGAACCTGGATGACGTCATACGCAAAATCAGAAGGCTGAAAGATTTTGAGTTAATACAACTTTAAAGAGACATTTTGTTTAAATTAAACCAGCAAATGTTTTCAGCTTACTTGAAAGGTTTAATTTGAACAAACTCATAAATAAGTAAAAAGTTCTAAATACTCATAAAAGTTAATTAATATAAATAAATTGAAATTATTTAAGTTAATACAACTCAGTTCAATTAATTACTTACAGCATTAGGGTTTACAGTGTACTTTAAAATACACCAATATATTGAAAATTCGTTTTAAATGTACTTTAAAGCAAAATTGTACAAGATAAATTTTATTTTAAAGCACATTTTCAATCATATTTCATAATCTTTTGTGTTGTTGTACAGAAGTACACTTATTTTGACATGTAGAGTACTTGACAAGTACTTATCATTTTAACTGCAGTGTGTTATTCAGCATTGCATTTAATTTGAACAGATTTTAAAAACAATTGCACAAAATACATGAAATACATGACATATTTTGTTAGAAATCACATTAAAATATATTTTAGTTGATCATAAATGCTCATCAGTACATTAAGCAGTACTTTAACCATATTTCAAAGAAATGTTTTCTCGTTTTTCTCTTTTTTTAAGAGAAAGGATAACAGGAAGTCCTGCGGTTTATGTTTGACAGACTCTGACCATCACTAGTTTGCTGCATCATATTTCACACAATCATTTTCTGCAGGTAACATGATGTGGACGGATCAACAGAAAAGCAGTGTTTTAGACACAAGCATCTGCTGCAGACAGTAGCTATAGCAGAATGTGATACGCTCAAGGTCAGCGCGAGAAACCAAAGCCTTTAGCTTTAACTCTATCTGACTGCCACGGCTTCCAGGAAAGCGCAGCGTTTGAGCAGCAGGTTTGTTAGCAGATTATGAGATGAGATTTAAGCTCTCTGAAGCCTGTCCATGTGTGTGAATGTTTAGGGCACTGCTATAAGCGCTGTTGCTTTATAATGCTGATATTTTCCAGCTCCTGTCCTTCGTTCACACAGTTGCCAAACACCAGCAAAGTCTCTGTACTTGTTCTTGCATTAATTATTATTATTAGTGTTTTAAAATCATGCAAAGAATCATGTTTTAAAAACCTAACCCTAACTTCATTATATTTAGCATGGGTTTTATTAGATGTGTTCTCCACACAGAGCTGCACCGAACACTGGATGTCAGAGAACTGGCTTTTTGATTGAATTTTGATTGACATGCAGAGGTGGGTATAGAGTACCCAAAAACTGTACTCAAGTAAAAGTAAAAGTACTTCTAGAAATATTTACTCAAGTAAAAGTACTAACTTGAATAGTTACTTTAGTAAGAGTAAAAGAGTATCGGATTAAAAATCTACTCAAGTAGTTAGTTACTAGTTACTTTGGGTCATATATACTGAGCCTATTTTTATTTAGATATATAGATAAAATGTATGTAATGTATGCGTACGTGTATAAATGTATATATTTCATCAGCCTTTACTCCAATTTATGTAATTTATTATAAAACCCAGTCTGTTTACTTAAGTAACAGATATAGGTGTCATGCCATAACATATTTTTAATACGACTGACTTTATATTAAATGTGAATTTAACATTGAAAGTTAATGTGATATAAATATTGCTACTAATCTTTCATTGTTCAGAAAGAGAGCAAATAACATTTACATTATTAAAGATCATTTTCACTCACAGTCTAGATTTCAATCACTCTCAGAAACTCCCATTAAAATCACTGAAACTGTTAACACTGTGAAATCAATATCTTAATTAAAGATTCGTACACACATCTGCACTTTGTTGTTCCTGCTAGAGAATTCGCCAGAAAGAGGTATTCAATCAGTGAGCGAGTGAAGGAAGCACCGGCATTTTAGCGATGACTCATCTGAACGCCTCTGATTGGCCAATGCTTTAATAAGCTCAAAAGAATCATGTGTGATTGGTTATAATGCGCAGCGCTGTATAAACGCATCTATCTCTGGCTCAGCGCCAGCAAACAATCACAGATCTGAATTTAGCAGCTGATAATATGACTCGCTGAACGTACTCGCACCGGTGTGATTGTATTAAAATTAATAAAATCTTAATCGGCTATTTTTTGTCTTTTGGAAGCTGCATTCAACTTGACTCCCCTCTGTTATAAGCCACACACGTACAACAAACTAATGTCACAGTGGTATCGTGTACTGTAATCGAATGTAGCCCAAGTTATTACCTGTTAAACAGTAGACAGCACACGCGGTGTTCATCTAATAAGGATCTCCATCGCAAGCAAATAATAACCTTTGCAGATTTCAATTCAGTGCAGTTCCATAGCCACGTTTTCAACGCTGCTGATGTTAAACGTTACAACTCTGAGTGAACCGCTTCAGATGCTCAGCGCGTGCGGCAGGGAACTGAACGACTCATTCAAACTGGTTTGATCAAGCCTTTAAACAGAATTGACTCAAAATAATGAATCATTCGCGAATGGGCATTGCTCAGTCCAGAGAAAAGTAGACGGCGCGTTTGGAATAAACTGAAGCATTTATAACATTTATTGCATTAAGATAAAGTAACGAGAGGAGCGTCGCCCACAGTAACGAAGTAAAAGTACAGATTTTTCCCAAAAAATTTACTCAAGTAAGAGTAAAAGTACCCATCTTTAAATATACTACGAAAAGTATTAGTTACCCCAAAAAATTACTCAAGTAAATGTAACGAAGTAAATTTAACTCGTGACTACCCACCTCTGTTGACATTATATCATTTCCACACATTTTCTGTGAATCTGAGCTTTAAATGCTGTAGTATTATTGACCAGTGATTGAGAGTGTTTTTGACTGTGCAGTCAAGCGCTGGACTCATTTTGTGTCACACAGTTCTGTTTAGAATGGTTAGCACACCACTGACCACAAATGTACTGTTGAGCGTGCACTACGGCCTTATATTCTGTAAAAATATCATGTGCATCTTGCAGATCCATTATACGCGTTACATTCACGTACTATCATGCACATGTTCAGTTTTTGGCTGTGTATCAAGTTTGGTCTGATCGGCAAATGTGTAGACCAAAGAGACATTTGGGGAAATATAAAGAAAATATATGAATGTAAGTATTAAGAAATATAAATAAATACAAAAATCAAATCTTGATGATTTGTAGAGTTGAGAAAGTACTGAAAAGGTAGAGAATTCTGAAAAAAAAAGATGGTAACATCCAAAATCACTACCAACCTATTTACATCAAAGTATGCCAACAAAAGTCATTTTTATGGCTAAAAATAGCTGTAAAATGTAATAATTGCAAGTTTACAGCATTGATCGTATTGAATTTTAACTTTTTTAACACTCCACTCCACTCACATACTCCAGACTAGAAAAATATTAAAACTTAGGGCAACATTAACACAACACTATTTTTTCTACTAGAAATGGAAAACCTTTCATGTGTTTTGGCCATTCATTTACACAAAAAAGCATTTTTGGAGACCTGAAAACACAAAAGTTTGAAAACAATTTTAAAGTACAAGTTTTTGTAAACCGTACTGTTATCGTCTCTGTGTAAACTATAAAAATGTGACTTTATGGAAACACTGACATCCTGCGCACATGTTATTACATGTTTAGTTTATACGGATATATGTATGTGCACAGACGCATGTGTCTCTGCACAAACTGACATCGCCACCTACTGGCCTGGCATGAATACTACAGCATCATTTTCTCAGACCTGTGCGAAACAACAGGGATTGTTTTGATCTTTCTGTGTATCTCATGCATACTGAAGGAAACTAGTGTTCAGTATGTCAGTTTTCATTGTGTTACTGTGAAAGCGTAATGTCACACACAGAGTTCAGGACTAGTTTTTGTCACATCGGCTCTGATAATTATGTGTAATTGGCAGGTTGGTGTGAACGAATGTTATGTTCATGTCATATCTGGAATGACAGCTTGTCAGACGTGTGCATCACATTACATAATCAATGATAACATGCTCAGTTCTTCACATTTATTCCAAACTAGCAATACAAATATATTATGCAATGTCCTATGCATGAGATTTTATCATTATGAAATGAAGAAAAAGGTAAAGATAACTCAATTTATTATCTTTTCTCTGATGTATTTCATGTGTGAGGCTGCTGGTGGAATCAAACCCAACTTTTCCTTCACACAACACAAAAAAACAGAGATATTCAGTAAACACATATGATAGATTGGCTGTGTTTTAGTACTCTAAAATTATGTTTTTTTGATGGTTTGACTCAGGATTGGAGTCGCTCCTAAAAAGCTACATGAAGAATTTAACTGAAACCACTGAAGACATTCACAAACCCAAGCTTCAGTACGGCAGAGCAAAGCTTTCTGGGACGATTCTTTAACGTTATATGGTTGAACATCTCAGAACATGGCTGATAAAATACTACTAGCACACTGTGATTTAATGGTTTATTATTATTATTATTCTGAAAACTTCAATATATGCTAAATAAGTAATTACCTAAGACAAAATGAACATATCAGGAAAATAAGTTCAAGCATTATTTGCATTGTAAGTATTATTGCATAAAAAAACATTTACTTTTGAATATGTTCTGATATAAATAATCACAAAAATTAACTCCAATATGTGTGTGTGTGTTATATTAGTATGACATACCTATGAAATATAAGATTTTATTTTATTTTATATATTACGTAACATTGATGCATGTATCACTGAATGTAACTGGAAGTAATTATTAATATTATACATAGAATATAATTTTAATAAAAACATACAAGTCATAATGTATATATAATGTTATTATATATTTAATATTAATAAATATGTGTCATTTTGAAGTTCTGAATGTCTATTGTTTGAAAAATTCCAAAAACGTGTGAGCTTGTGTACTTTGGGCTCCTCATGTTAAGATGGAAGTACACTAAAGTTATATTTAGTTTGATGTCCTGAGGTTGATGTATTTTCTGAAGGTTAAGCAGCTCCTCTGTTCACCGACCAGCTGCTGAGTAAGAACAAGTTTGTGGAAAGTGTCATTTCTCTTTGGCAAAACAAAAGAGCAGAATGTCAGTCTCACATCTCGTTTTGTGAGTTATGTTGTGCCGACTTAAAAACGAGCATCGGCATCATCTTGAGGAAAGTGTCACAGCACAGGAGCCCATTACATCCATGATAATAAAGCAAGCAAATGACAAAGAGTGTAAATGAGAGAAACCCTGAGAACAGACGGGCTGAAAATGAGCCCTGCTCATCCTGTTAACAAACATGAATAACAAAATGGAGGTATAATGGTTTCAATTTCAGGCGTGTGTGGAGACGAGCGGCCTCCCGCTGGCAGAAGACAATCATCTCATCGGGAGGTTTGTGCCAGTGTCGCCGCGGGCCGTTACCACGAGTCTTTAATAAAACTGACTTTATACAACAAAGTTCCACATTACAGGAGTATAATCATCAGTTCAGGAAAACGTCGTCCGTTAAACGCCATGACAGCTTGACGGATTTTCAATTTTATGTATTCCAGAACTCTGGAGTGTGAAAAGCGAGTGAGTCGCATCTCTAACCGACCGTTTGAGGGAATTTTCTCTCAAGATGTTCGAGGTTACACAAAACCAGGGGTGTCAATCATTCATAAAAGTTTGTTTTTGGAAAATTGCTTGCTGTCCCCTGGAAATCAAACTCATGAGTGCATGGGTGCCATCAGAATGAGAGTCCAAACAGCTGATGAAAACATCAGAATAATCCACAGCACTCCAGTCCATCAGTGAACATCTGGAGAAGACAAAAGATGATACACATCCAGCATCAAGATGTTTTTAATTCAAATATGAGTCTATAATCCATAATAACACTTCCTCCAGTGAAAAAGTGTTCTGGTCTGAATCAGGAGAGAAATCTGCACAGATCAAGCAGCGTTTAAACAGCTCTTGATGTGAGAGACAACAGCAGATGCACTGTTTCACTGGAGGAAGTGTTATTATGGAATTAAAATCATCTTAATGCTGGATGTGTTTCATCTTTTGTCTTCTCCAGATGTTCACTGATGGACTGGAGTGCTGTGGATTATTGTGATGCTTTAATCAGACTCTCGTTCTGACGGCACCCATTCACTGCAGAGCATCCATTGATGAGACACTGATGCAATGTGTTGGGGTGGTGGGAGGGACTATATATATATATATATCAAATATAAAATATAAAATACAACTACACAATAAGGGCATATAAAAAAAATAATAAAATAAAAATAAAGTTAAATAAAGCAGTGCAAGGCACATGGCAGATAGAGTGTAAACCAGTGAAGTGAACAAACAGTGCAGATAAAAATATTTTAGTGCAAAAAAGCTTATTCGGTCTGACTAAGTGACAAAGGGCTCAAAGAGCAGTTCTTTTATTTAAACTGACTGATTAAAAGTGAAAGTCGTGACATTTGTTAAGTATGGTAAAACATTGGTGCTCTGTATTTAACCCATCCAAGTGCACACACACAGCAGTGAGAAGTAAACACACACCCAGAGCAGTGGGCAGCTATAGATCCAGCACCCGGCGAGCAACTGGGGGTTCATTGCCTTGCTCAAGAGGAGGGAGAGAGCACTGTTCATTCACTACCACCCACCTACAACTCCTGCCAGCACCGAGACTCGTAATGGCAACCTTCGGGTTACTAGTGAGGCTCTCTAACCATTAGGCCACATTAGGGTGGGTGGGATCACCTGCAACGCAGAGGGCTTTACGGGGTTTACGGGTGAGTTGGGTCTATCTGGTCTAGTAGTGGTGTTTAACTGGTCTAGTTGGCGTTTCAGCCAGATAAACAGATAAACTAGTGTTTATCTGGTCTTTAGCTGGCATTTATCTGGTCTAGCTGATTTTTTACTGGTGTTTATCTGGTATTGCTGGTCATTAGCTGTTTTTTATCCAATCTAGCTGGTCTTTAGCTGGTGTTTATCTAGTTTAGCTGGTCTTTAGCTGGTCTAGCTTGTGTTTTACTGGTGTTTATCTTATCTAGTTGTGGTGTTTATTTTGTCTAGTTGATGTTTCGCTGGTGTTTATCTGGCCTAACTGTTCTTTAGCTGGTGTTCATCTGGCCTAACTGTTCTTTAGCTTGTGTTTATCTGGTCTAGCTGTTCTTTAGCTGGTGTTTATCTGGTCTAGCTGTTCTTTAGCTGGTATTTATCTGGCCTAACTGTTCTTTAGCTTGTGTTTATCTGGTCTAGCTGTTCTTTAGCTGGTGTTTATCTGGCCTAACTGTTCTTTAGCTTGTGTTTATCTGGTCTAGCTGTTCTTTAGCTGGTGTTTATCTGGTCTAACTGTTCTTTAGCTGGTGTTTATCTGGTCTAGCTGTTCTTTAGCTGGTGTTTATCTGGCCTAACTGTTCTTTAGCTTGTGTTTATCTGGTCTAGCTGTTCTTTAGCTGGTGTTTATCTGGTCAAACTGTTCTTTAGCTGGTGTTTATCTGGTCTAGCTGTTCTTTAGCTGGTGTTTATCTGGCCTAACTGTTCTTTAGCTGGTGTTTATCTGGTCTAACTGTTCTTTAGCTTGTGTTTATCTGGTCTAGCTGTTCTTTAGCTTGTGTTTATCTGGCCTAACTGTTCTTTAGCTGGTGTTTATCTGGTCTAGCTGTTCTTTAGCTGGTGTTTATCTGGTCTAGCTGTTCTTTAGCTGGTGTTTATCTGGTCTAACTGTTCTTTAGCTGGTGTTTATCTGGTCTAGCTGTTCTTTAGCTGGTGTTTATCTGGCCTAACTGTTCTTTAGCTTGTGTTTATCTGGTCTAGCTGTTCTTTAGCTGGTGTTTATCTGGTCTAACTGTTCTTTAGCTTGTGTTTATCTGGTCTAGCTGTTCTTTAGCTGGTGTTTATCTGGTCGATGTAATAAAAATTTACAAAATAAAAACGAGGTTATTTACTGAGTAAATATATTACTTTTTATATTACTAGTATATTACTTATTTTTTTGTAAATCACGCAGGACTGAAGGTTGCCTGTTATATGAGGGACACAACAGAATAACTGGGAACAGATTTTTATTTTTAATACAATGATTCTACAAATGATTGTGAAGCATCGGCTGAAGTGATGAAGGTCAACACCTCCAACATCACGCTTCCACCAGCTTTAACCCAGTGTTTCATGCTAAGGTTCAAATCTAACATATCTAAAAAGATCTGAAACATATAGTGGAGAAAGACTGTGTTTGCGAATAAGTCACAGTTTTCCGCTGAAACACCACAGCTGTGTGAATGCTTGTTGAATCCAGTCTGTAGTGTTTGAGATGATGCGTCTCCCAGCACAACTTCATCTTAAATTCATGAGTGTGGTGAAAGATGAACTATAAAGTGATGCTGCAGATGGAGGTGAACGCCTGACTAACATCTGTCTCTGCATCTAATTCTCCATTATGATGTGAAGGAGAGCAGCGTTTGGCTCAGCGCCTCTTCAAACACTTAACCTGATATTCACCCCATCGCTTACACAGATAAACTCACTGAATAACAGCTAATCAGCGCTGGAGAATGCAGGCAGATGCACCGCTCTATAACAGCTACTGAACTCCAAATCAATCTGCAATTACCCAGCATTCAGTGCAGATGTTCATGTCGCTGCGAGACGCTCTCCGCTTGCTCCTTAGGTGCGAGAGTGAAAGAGGCAGTGTGCGAATGAAAAATACCCCATCTGTGTGTCTGTCTGAGCTCATTCCTGAACGCTGCACTGACTAGTCCACTACTTCTGACACTAGGTGACCTCAGTTACACTTGTTTGGTACACTGAAGCAACACTACAGCCCTTTGAAATATGTTTTATTTTTTTTCCCAGATTGCATTTTATTTATTTATTTCCAGATTTTTTATATATATATATATATATATATATATATATATATATATATATGTATGTATGTATGTATGTATGTATGTTTCAATAGTTAAATTAAATTTAAATAATATAAAAGCATGTCTAAATAATTGAGATTATTACATTTATATAATTTAACATAAATTTATTATGTTAAATTTATTAATTTATTATTAATTTTAGAAATACTATTTTAGCAAAAACAACAAAAACAATATATTCCTAATGAAATAAAATGAAACAATTTAATTCCAACAATTTATAACAAAAAAATTTACAAGATTTCCCCCTGGATTTGTAATTTAATACAAATCTAAAACAGTGGAAATCAAATTAAACCATAAAAAAAAAACACTTTTAAAATCTAATAAATAATCCTTTTTTTCTCACCATCAAACAGAGAGAGGTGGATGAGAGTCAGTCAAAGTCACTGGTCATTTGTTCCTGTAATCAGAGTCAGTATGAATACATAAAATCCCAATACAGTCTGACTGGAAACACACACTCTCTCACACACACACACACACTCGAGACCACACATAACCGTGACTCACTGACTGATAAAGAGCCAGCGGAGGAAACTGTTTGGTTTCTATAGAAACATGTGCAGAACCTCACTTAATCCGAACCGCTTTAGTTATGCCTGAAAACACTCAGCGAGTCGATGAGGTCAGGTTCCCGAGAGCAGAGCGCTTCATGTAATCCTTACAACAGAGCCCAAACCTCAGCACTGACTCATGACTGAGAAACAGAAGAGCAGACGGCTAGCAGAACGTCCACACAGAGGAATCAGCTTCAGAACTGGTGTTCACATGATTTCAAACCTGAATCAGGGTCCAGCTGTATTTACTCTCGACAGTAATGAAAAACGAGTTCACTGAAATCATTACATATATACCCATTTAACAACAATTTATTAAATGTATTTTATTATATTCACTTTTTGTTTTTTATTTTTTTTTTTGCTTTAATTGTATTATTCTGCCAACCCATTTTTTTTCTGCATTCTGTTTTTATATGTGACCCTGGACAACAAACCCAGTCTTAAGTGTCAATTTTTTGTCAACTGAGATGTATAAATCATCTGAAAGCTGAATAAATCATCTCTCCATTGATGTCTGGTTTGTTAGGAGGACAATATTTGGAAATACAACTTTTAAAAAATTGAGAATCTGAGGGAGCAAAAACAACCTTTAAAATTGTCCAAATTAAGCTCACCAATTAAGTTTTGATATATTTACATTAGGACATTTACAAAATATCTTCATGGAACATGATCTTTATTTAATATCCTAATGAATTTTGGCATAAAAGAAAAATAAATTAATTTTGACCGATACAATGTATTGTTGTCTATTGCTCCAAATATACCCCAGAGACTTAAGATTGGTTTACTGCTCCAGGGACACATATGATAGATTAAATTTCACTAATAATAAAAATATGTTTTTCTTCAAATGTGATTGAAACATATACACACATTTCCAAATATACTTTTGGACTTTTTATTTTAATTATAATATTTATTTGAAAACATATTTTGCTTTGTGGCTAATTATTCACTAAAAATATTTTGTATTTGTCACAGCTCGATATAACAATGGCATTGCTTCTTTTATTTGTAGTAACTGAGTGTGACGTACCATTTTTGCGTTCTGTATTGACACGAGTTGATAATGATCCAGTTTTTGGTTTAAATATTGCTTTCAATACCAACAAAGAGGAAGAAATGATTTCCACGATTGTGTGATCGTAATTCTGCATCACTCGCACCTCTGAAGGACAGAAACGCTGTCTAGGATATTAGACCACTAGATGTTGATTACTGGGGATAATTCTGATCCAAAATAATAAAATAAGCCGCATAAAAGAGACCAGCAGTGGCCGATAAGACGATCAAACCCTCATCATCTCCAGCCTCATGAAAACCAAAGTCAGGAATAAAACAGACAAAAAAAGATCACAGCTGGCAGAAATTAACTCACGCTTCCTTCTCCTTCTCTTTTCTCACATCAAAAAAGTAATCTCTGAAATTAAACGCCTTATCTACAGCACAAAAAAAGTGACATCCTCGCAAGAAGACGTTAGATAAAGACACGAACAGGCCGATGCTATCTGTCCGACTTTGGGAACGGGAGAAAAAGTACTTATTAAACAAATTTTAAGATTTCTATTCAAGTTGTCATGCTTTAGCTAGAAGCTATTAAAAACGCAAGAAATTCTCATTTCTGTCAAACTCATCAGTGAAAGAGAGGGTTTCTGGGTCAGGATGGACTTTAAACACATGCTGGATTTTGGCACGGCCTAAAAACTGACATCACACACACTTTAATCAGACACACAGAACCACACGGCATTATGGCTCGACTTTACCAGCTCTTTCTTACATTACTCTTTGATTTTCACATCTACGAGAAACTCGACGTTGACTGAATAAGTGTTAAACACTCAACAGGCTTGTAAAAGGTCTCTGTAGGTTTGTTTAATGAATGCCGATTAATTCCGAAACACTGTAATAGCGGTTTTAACGCCGTGAGGCTGTTGTGACTACGTATTTCCAGTGAAACTACTCCTCTGTTAGTTCACCTGAAAATGCAAACTCTGTTCCAACTCAACTCAATCCAAACAACATACTGTTATATAAAACACAAAATCAGATGTTCAGAACAATGCTAATGCTGCTCTTTTCCAAGCACAAAGCAATGTCAAAGTGTCATAACACTAGTTGTAGTTTTAAAACACTGCAGTAACTGAAAACAATGTGGTTTAATTTAATTGTAGGCCAATATTCACTTCATCCCACACTCCTTTTGCTTTTCAAACTTTTGTTTCTGTTTAGGGAGTCAGAAAAGGCAGATGATTTGGTGCATCAGTGAGCTGGACCATTGATTCAAACTGCTCTGTTTGACAGAACTGATTCTGAATAGTGACTCATGATTCGATTCGTCTGACAGAAATAAAAAAAAAAACAGCTGAAGATGTCACAGTGTAATAATTGCTCTTATGTTTAACTCAAAATGAACACTTTGCATATAATGGATTCTATGATATGTTCACAATCTTTAAAGGAGTCATGACGTGAGAAATCAAATTTGCCTGGATCTTTTGGCATATAAGAGGTCTTTGTATCATTAAAACATTTTTTAGTTTTAAGTTTTATAGCTTAAAACGTCCTCTTCATTATTAACAAAGCATTTCTTTAATCAAGCTCCAGAAATGTTTGTTTGGATCCAAGAGGGAAAAGGAAGTCATCTTGGCACAAACATTTGCATAAACACACCTCCAGAGTGACACATCAGTGAATAGTCTTTTTCTCAGCATAGGCCCCGCCCACTGGCGTTCAGTCGCTAACACTTGATCACGCTGAATGCGAGCATCATGTCAAAGTCAAATAGAAATCCCAATCACTGTACTATCTCATCTACACTGGATACAGTTACAGATATGAGTCTGTCCTCAGGGCAAATGAGTGAAAGATCGTTTGGTTTAAACAGCTCGGTCATGTCTCTGTTCAGATATCAGATGGAGCCCAGCGTTTATTTTAATGGTGTCCCGGATCATGTCAGGGAGTTTTGTTTTGTAATCGAGGCACAGTGTCACAAAGAAACATCTGTTGAAAAATGAAGCAGAGCTAGATCTGCATCACAAACTGTAAGGAAATTATTTTACAATGCTTTGTCTGGAAATGACCATTTTATTTTGATCATGTTTTCAACTCTAAAAACACACAACAGTGTGAAGGCTTTGATAGTATTTCTTATGCAGTGACATTAGCCAATCATAACAGCGGCTGATTACTGACACGCCCCTTAAAACAGGCTGTTTAGGGTCAGAATAAGGGTCCAAAACAACAATTTTGCCTAGTATGTACCTGAAGAGCACAGGTAAGGCAAGAGAACAGAAGAACCCGGAGTGGCTCACATATCTAGGTCATAGAACCACACAAAGCCGCTAACACCACAACAAAGTCCCGGGGGATCACGGGACTGTACTGGGGGACTCAGCCTCAGCGCACCCAGAGGAATTGTGTCACTAGGAGGTGTCTGCTCACTGACTGGCAGAAAACTTTTAAGGTGGAGTGGGTCAACCCTGCAGAGAACCTGGCTAGTAGAAACTCCAGAACTGTACCAACTGGGCAGTTAGCTGGGTCAATATGGCGGTCTCTGCACCCTGGAGGTGAAGAGTTTCCATCGCATGGCGTGCAGTTTCCTTGTTGAGGTAGCTCTGGATTGGAGGATGGTCTCAACAGCCTGTGAGAATAGATCTGTCCTGACTGGAATCTAACATGGAGAGCTATCGAGAAGCGAGATCAGATCTACGAACCATACTCAGCCCGGCCAGAACTCTCGCCAGAACTCCCGGGAGCAGATTGATCGGGGGAAAAGCATAAAGACGAAGCCTCGACCAAGTCTGTACCATAGCGTCCAGTCCCAGAGGAGCTGGATGAACTAGAGAGAACCTGAGGGGACATTGCGATGTCTACTGAGTCGCAAAAAGGTCCACCTGAGCCTGGCCAAAAACTCTCCATATCTGCTTCACCACTTCGGCATCCTCACATCCTCACAATTATATTCCTTCTTCGAGAAAAATGGTATATGTGAGGATTTCCAGTCAGGATTTAGACCGTATCATAGTACTGAGACTGCTCTCCTTAGAGTTACAAATGATCTGCTCTTATCATCTGATCGTGGGTGTATCTCTCTATTAGTTTAATTGGATCTTAGTGCTGCGTTTGACACAATTGACCACAAAATTATTTTGCATAGACTTGAACACTTTGTTGGCATCAGTGGAAGTGCATTAGCATGGTTTAAATCGTACTTATATGACCGCCATCAGTTCGTAGCAGTGAATGAAGATGTATCCTATCGATCACAAGTGCAGTATGGAGTACCTCAAGGCTCAGTACTAGGGCCGCTACTCTTCACGCTCTATATGTTACCCTTGGGAGATATCATCAGGAAACATGGTGTTAGCTTTCACTGTTATGCTGATGATACTCAACTCTATATTTCTTCGCAGCCCGGTGAAACACACCAATTTGAAAAACTAATGGATTGCTTAGTCGATATAAAAAACTGGATGACAAGTAATTTCTTACTGCTAAATTCTGAAAAAACATAGGTGTTAATTATAGGACCTAAAAACTCCGCTTGTAATAACCTAGAACACTGTCTAAGACTTGATGGTTGCTCTGTCAATTCTTCGTCATCAGTTAGGAACCTAGGTGTGCTATTTGATTGCAATCTTTCCTTAGAAAGCCACGTTTCTAGCATTTGTAAAACTGCATTTTTCCATCTCAAAAATATATCTAAATTACGGCCTTGGCTCTCAATGTCAAATGCAGAAATGTTAATCCATGCTTTTATGACCTCAAGGTTAGATTATTGTAATGCTTTATTGGGTGGTTGTTCTGCACGCTTAGTAAACAAACTACAGCTAGTCCAAAATGCAGCAGCAAGAGTTCTTACTAGAACCAGGAAGTATGACCATATTAGCCCGGTCCTGTCAACACTGCACTGGCTCCCTATCAAGCATCGTATAGATTTTAAAATATTGCTTATTACCTATAAAGCCCTGAATGGTTTAGCACCTCAGTATTTGAATGAGCTCCTTTTACATTATAATCCTCTACGTCCGCTACGTTCTCAAAACTCAGGCAATTTGATAATACCTAGAATATCAAAATCAACTGCGGGCGGCAGATCCTTTTCCTATTTGGCGCCTAAACTCTGGAATAACCTACCTAACATTGTTCGGGAGCCAGACACACTCTTGCAGTTTAAATCTAGATTAAAGACCCATCTCTTTAACCTGGCATACACATAACATACTAATATGCTTTTATTATCCAAATCCGTTAAAGGATTTTTAGGCTGCATTAATTAGGTAAACCGGAACCGGAAACACTTCCCATAACACCCTATGTACTTGCTACATCATTAGAAGAATGGCATCTACGCTAATATTTGTCTGTTTCTCTTTTGTTCCAAGGTCACCGTGGCCACCAGATCCAGTCTGTGTCCAGATCAGAGGGTCACTGCAGTCACCCGGATCCAGTATGTATCCAGACCAGATGCTGGATCAGCACCTAGAAAGGACCTCTACATCCCTGAAAGACAGTGGAGACCAGGACAACTAGAGCCCCAGATATAGATCCCCTGTAAAGACCTTGTCTCAGAGGAGCACCAGGACAAGACCACAGGAAACAGATGATTCTTCTGCACAATCTGACTTTGCTGCAGCCTGGAATTGAACTACAGGTTTCGTCTGGTCAGAGGAGAACTGGCCCCCCAACTGAGCCTGGTTTCTCCCAAGGTTTTTTTCTCCATTCTGTCACCGATGGAGTTTCGGTTCCTTGCCGCTGTCGCCTCTGGCTTGCTTAGTTGGGGACACTTCATCTACAGCGATATCGTTGACTTGATTGCAAATAAATGCACAGACACTTTTTAATTGAACAGAGATGACATAACTGAATTCAATAATGAACTGCCTTTAACTATCATTTTTTCATTATTGACACTGTTTTCCTAATGAATGTTGTTCAGTTGCTTTGACGCAATGTATTTTGTTTAAAGCGCTATATAAATAAAGGTGACTTTGACTTTGACTTCGGGAGTGAAGCATCCATTCCCCGGGCCTCGGCCCCTGTCTCGACAGGACGTCTCCTCCCATATTGAGATACCCAGGAATATATACTGCTCTGAGTGAGAGGAGTTTGTCCTGGGACCACACAAGTATCTAGTGCGCCAGCCTGTACAAGGATTGCGAATGCAGACCTCCTTGGTGTATGATGTGTTGTTGGTGTGCTTTAACAAATGGTGACCTCTCAGGTCTGGGAGGAAGTATTTTAATGCTCGATACATGGCCAGCATCTCCAGACAATTGATATGCCATGTCAGATGGTGACCACTCCAGAGACCATGGGCAGGGTAGCCACTCATGACCACACCCCAGCCGGTGAGGGATGTGTCCGTCACTTGCGTTACACGGCGACAAGGAGCTCCCAGCACTGGGACCTGATTTAAGAGCCAAGGTTAATTCCAAAAGTCTAAGGCACGGATGCATCGCTGCGTGACCTTGATAGTTCAAAGTAGATCCCCCCTCGGGTAAAATCCCTTGGTCTTGAGCCACCACTGTAGGGGCCTCATGTAAAGCAGGCCAAGAGGTATCACATTGGACTCAGATGCCATCAGACCCAGTAGTCTCTGAAACTGCTTGACATTGAGTGACTGGCCTTCTCTGACTCTCTTGACTGACGTGAGGATCGACTCGATACAAGCAGGGGACAGACGTGCCTGCATCGTGGTCAAATCCCACACCACGCCTAGATAAGTGGTCCTCTGTAATGGAGAAAGTACACTTTTTTGGCGTTCAGTCTTAAACCCAGCTCCCCCATGTGGGCAAGAACGACATCTCGATGTCGAACCGCCATCAGCTCTGATTGAGCTAAAATCAACCAATCGTCGATATAATTTATTTGGTGGATGCCCTGCAGTTGCAGTGGAGCCAGAGCAGCATCCACACACTTCATAAATTGGCAGGGTGAAAGTGCAAGGCTGAACGGAGGTACTCTGTATTGGTACGCTTTGCCCCCGAAAGCGAACCTAAGAAACCATCTTATAATAGAATATAACAGCTTGCTCTATATATTATAAACAATAGTAAACATATAATTGTAGTTTATTAAACCTTATTACCAATTGTTTTGTTATGTTGTTTGACGGTTCCTTAAAAACACATCATTAATCCATCAAATATAGAATACACATGACGTGATTTATCAGGCATCTCTGAGCACACAATAATGCTAACCACTCTCTGCTAATCAATGCTAATACAAAGATTATGAACATAACACGCTCATATGCACTAAAACAGTGTAGTGAACAGTGAACGTTCAGAAAAGTGTGATGTGTGACCTGTAAAAGATGATATTAGTGCATAAATATGGACTCCACTGCTTTAGCTGCGTGAAGCTCATCACCGACACATCCATTCATTTCCAAAAAAATAAAATAAAAATAAATATTCTATGTTCAAATAATGCATATTATAAACCTTATTATAAATGTATCATCCAATTTCATAAAGGCAGCCTGCATAAATATAAATCTGTGAATAATAATAAAATGGTTCTCTAAATTAATCCCTTAAAACACACAACACAAGAAAACTGTGATATTACTTATCCAGCGTACAAAATAAGCTGCTTAAACCTATCTTGATGGAATGAAACCTGTGGACTTAATTTACTTTAAAACAACTTTTCTTTTCTTTTTTTTTGAGTATTTTTTTTTTCAACTAAATTGAAATACTTGCCTAAACAAACTAAGCCTGGTTATAAACAAGCTATTTCTAAAAAGTGAGTCCTGTATTTATATGAGAGATGTGGGATGTGTACAGGGTTTGTGGCTGTTGGTTCTGTTAGCAGCATGTAAAACAAAATATTTTGCTTCAAGTGTGAATGCATCATATAATAATTGCTGTTAATAGTGTTCATCGTCTGGCTGACTACGACTTGTATTAATCTTTCTGAAAAATCCTGTCATATGCACATAAACTGACAGTCACCACTTATAAGCTACTACTAAATATTGTAGAAACTTAATTTTCTGTAAAGTTGCTTTGCAATGATTTGTATCGTAAAAGGCGCTATACAGATAAACTTGAATTTCAATTCTCAATTGATTAAAGCCTAGGAAGTGAGCAAATAGTTCTTCCATATTATCACAAAAAAGCTGTCACACTTCAGTTTATCACAACCTCACATTGTTCCCTTATAATCAATGAAGTTCTCTAAACTGCAAATATAATATCTTATTTACATCGTGTCTGTGTGTGGTGTTAAGCACTGAGTGAATTCTGTCTCTCGCACTGAATGTATTAGATTTGGCAGCCCTGTATCTATTTATATATTTATCAATATTTGTAATATCTTAATAATCTTACTTATTTTATGTTACATATGATTATCTGTAAATAATCTGATTAATTTTTTAGCATATCATGTAACTAAATTATGCTACAGTCAACAAATTAATTAATTAATCGATGTATAAGCGATCCATTCAGGAGAGAGAATGTTGGTAGATTCAATGCTGATCTCAGTCCAGTTTTTTGGCAAAGGTGAAATGTTTCTGTGTGTGTCTCTTGATTTATTTCTGGAGATGGACCCAGTGTGACAGAAACACAAAGCCCAGCGCAGCACATGATGGAGCTTCACGGCTCCTTCATTAATTTCCCGCCCTGTGTCTCCGGCCATCGTTTAGCTGCAGGCCTGGTTTTGTTCTTCGAGCCAATAGAAACGCAGAGGAATAATTGATCCCCCGAGACTCCAGACAAGACAATAGGTCACAACAACAGGCGGCGTTAGATCAAGCGACCTGAGAAATACTGCAGAAATATAATTTGGCCTCCGGAAGCGTTTGAGTCCAGAGCGGCAGCTGGCAAAACATGTCTTGTACCGGCGGGCGATGTGCTTTCAGCCCAAACTCACGCTGTTTTATTCAACATCTTTTGCATCATGATTTTCATGACCATTAAAAACATCCCTCCCACAAATGTTCACTAATTTAAAGTCTGCATGACATCAAAATGTACAATATTTATTTTGTTAGCACACATTGCTAGTCTTAAGGTCAGTAACTAATCCATGCCAGTTGATCCTCTGAAAAACAATCAAAATCTGACCATTGACTTCCGCTCCGGAATGGCGTTCCTTCTCTGATAATGTGAGTTTGACGGCTTGGGCCGAATGTGCTTAACCACACCCTCCAACTGTTAGTTTACTGCAAGTGAGAGATGAGAGGAGTAGCGCAAAATAAATCCCTCCCTCTTCTCAGTATTCCTTCTCAGTTGGAAATACATCGCCATACTGAAATCCAGTCAGCAGCAACTATTTTATATATATTTCTACAGTAATAAAAACTTGGGGTTATGTGTTTAGTGACATTTTTATTTTGTGCCAAAAAAATGAAATAAATAAATTGTAGTAAAAAAAAGTAAATAATTTTAAAAATAGGTTTTATTTTTCTTGGATAAATTCACCCCGAAATTAATTACTCGTTCTAACTTTACACCGTATGACATGCTTTCTTAAAATAATCTCAAATGCATACAATGGTCATTCTGTGTAAATTCTATTCATTAAGTTCCATAATAAGTTTATTAATTTTTTTTTTTTTTTCATAATGTTTATTATGGAAGACCATTTCTGTTGCAAGATCAGAATTGCTAGATATAAAACTCAAGTTTATATCCTGCAATTATGATTTTATAACTTGCAGTTATAAGTTTATATCTCAAAATTCTGAAAAAAAAACATTCAGAATTGTGAGATTAAAAATTCGCAATTAACCTTTTTATTTTTTATTCAGTGAAGGAAACAGGCTTCCATAGTTAATTCTGTTTCATTTAAAAAAAAATAATAATAATTATCATGCATTCACACATGCATGCATCTCACACACAGTGAGATGTATTACTGACTAATATTATGTCATTTGAAACATAAAAAATGTGTATAAAACATCCAGACAGTACATGAATCTTCTTGTTATTTTTTTCCTCACTGTGGAACCATGAAGGGACAGTTTTGGATTTTAGGTTATTAAATTCATTTCAGTTTGTTTGCAGAGAAGCAGGACATGTTTTAAGTTCAGGACAAAAGACAGTCCTGATCTGAGTCCAGCACCCTCTGCTGTCACGTCCTGACAAAAACCAAACTCATCCACAACATTACACACACCAAACATAGATATATAACAGTGTGCTAGAGGCAGGATTGGATGAGTATGAAAATGTAGGTCATGCACTGTAATTCATAAATTTTTATATTTCAATAATAATTATTTCATTGTAAAGTGTCAGTTTAATATAAATTTACAGATTTAAAGCATCAGGGCCTGTATTCACAAAGCATTTTATGTTACCACTAAGAGTTCACTTTCGAAAGCTTCAGTCGAAACGTCTTATTCGTGACCAGCTGTGAATAATGTGTATAACACGTCGATAGAGTTGACCTGGTGGTAATATAGCCTCGGTTGATGATGTCATCGGGGCGCACGCCCGCAACACGGGGCTATGAATAGATACGCCACAGGTGCATCAACAGGTCTTTTGTCTTCAGATCATTCTGTGCATGTGTGCATCAGGAAGATTCTTTTCATCAGCTACAGATCTTCGTAGGATGAGCCAACAAAATGGTAAGTGTTGTGTTCCTCCATGCGCTCGTCCTATGTATAAGCTGGATACACATGATTACTGTTTTGTTTGTTTGGGGGAAGAGCACGCGGTTCTGGCTTTAGAGACAGGCGAGTGCGAGCATTGTGAACTGCTCTCAGTGAAGATGCTTCGTGCTCGTCTGAGTTATTTTCAGACCGCACCCACCTTTTCTTTGAAGGGCTCTCATGTGGATCTGCTTGACAAGCAAGCGACGGGCTCCGCCCTTTCACTTGCGGTGTCACCGGATCCACACATCCTGTCTCATGATCTCGAAGCGTGCTCCGGTGTTTCTTCAGTTCAAGAGGAAGATGATATATCTCTTGGGTCTTGGGGCCCAAGGAACTACTCAAGGTGGTTACTTGAGCAGCGGACAGGTTGCAGCTTGGCTGGCCACGTGAACAAGAGACCCCCAAACATAGTAAGCTGGAGGATAGGTTTCTGACCTCCATGATGAGCTGTTGAAGTCATGGAACATACTTCCCGCATCTTTGGGCCCTCGATGGATGCAAAGTTGCGGGGGTATTCGGAGATGCCTCAGTTTGAAGAAACGCTTATCTCTCGCCCGAATCTGCATCCTCGATTAAGAAACCTACTCTCCCCAATAAACATTGTAAAACATCATCGTGGGTAAAAGCCTACCAAGCTGCAGATCAGGCTGGTGCTGCGCTGCACACTATGGCAGTGTTACAGGCATACCAGGCTGATCTGTTGAAGGCAATCTCTGGGGAAGAGCCGTGTACACCGCATTACACGGTGCCCGTCTCTCCTCAGTGCCCTCAGGAGACCGTTCTGCCAACCCTGCCGGTGTTTCAGGGCAGAGCGATCTCCAGCGAGCGCTTCTCTCAGTTACCGCCTGGAAAATAGCGGTGCTAAGAGGCTCGCTACCTCTACGGAGGTCTCTAGAGCAGCTAGTACGGTCGTCCCCTGCCGGTCTGCCAATTCAGGGCACCGAGCTAGTGGCTCTAGGCGCACAAGGGAGCATTCGCCCCTTCCTGTTACCCTCACAAAACCCCTCCATCCCCGCCACTTCTTGTGCTTCGGGGGGGCGGTGGTTTCCAGCAAGATGTTAGATGTTCCAGTGTTTCCTGCCATCGTTCAGGACATAGAACATCTATCATCCCCTTAAAAGGAAGTGTTAAAATTGGTACCACTCTCAGAGAGTCTGGCAGCATGGAACTTCTGCCGGGCTTTTCTGTGTGGATATTGAGCACAGTACGGATAGGATACAGAATCCAATTTATTCGTCATCCTCCATGTTTCAACGGCATGGTCTCCACTTCCGTGAAACCGGAGCTGATGCAGGTCCTGTCTTTAGAGCTACAGACTCTTCTGGGCAAAGAGGCCATAGAACATGTTCCTCGTCCAAGGAGAGAGTCGGGCTATTACAGCAGATACTTCCTGGTTCCCAAGAAGGGTGGCCTTAAGATGTATTGTGAATATGGGCTCACGACAGTTCTAACTCTATTAAGTCAATAGAGTTTGAATGATACAATAATAAAATATGTATGAAGTAATTCATCATAATAATAGGCCTAATGTAACAGGCATACATTAATTTAAAATCCCAAGTTCTCTTAATATTGCCAATAATTTTTTTTTTTTAGTTATATTTTGACAATATCTCTGGCTATTGTTGATACGAGATCATCGTTTTTCGATGCACCCCAGCAAGGGGAGGTTATGGCGGGGCCTTTTGAAATTTCGCACTGAGAACATTATGTCGAATAACATATGGCGTCTCTCTTGGGAGGCTAATCATCTCTGAGTTTAAGAGAAAACGCCAATGAAAATTGGCTAGTGGATGGATTTAACATACCTGAGCCACTCCCCGTGCCCACGGGTTTAAATAGGCAAAAGGGGCATCCACTCATTCAGGTTTTATGCTGAGGAGCCAAGAAAATGTCCTGGCAACAGCAAATGGTTCAAGGTTGTGACATGGGGACATAACGTCTTCATTCCCAAAATCAGAGAACGAGGGTTACGTACGTAACCAAGACATTCCCTATCTGTCGGTCACTATGAGTTATGTTGAACGACATATGGGGTCCTATGGAAAATGCCACAACCTTATCACCGCCACAACCCTGTGGCGCTGCAGTTGTCGACAAGCTGTGACATGTCACAAAAGCTACGCTTAAGGTTGTAATCTTCACAAAGCCCTAGAGCAAATTCACTGACCTTGGTACTGAAGGGGACCAAAAAGGTGAGTATATCGCAGCTGGAGAAGACCATGCTGCTGTTCAATCCACAAAAAGTTTTTGGAAGGGATTTCAACCTTCGGAGAAAGATTGCTTCAAATGTTTCCTATTTGTTTTTTCAGCTTGGCAGAATAATGGGGAAGCAAGCCTTAGGAAAGGTCGCTACGGAGACTACATCCTACCCGTAGGAAGGTGACATGTGGAGATACTGATATGGACTGACCCAGGGGGCAGTACTACATAAGGTAAGGAATGGGTCTCTGAGGCAGGTCCTACCTTAGAGTAGGGATGGAACAGCTGCCAGAAGAGACTGAAAGAGCTGGTCTGTCAAGGGAAGACAGGGGTTTACCAAGAGGGAAACCTTACCGTGGAAGAATACACATATGGGATTACCCATAGGGAATCAAGCCATATGGACACCTAGCCCAGTACAGGGGCTGAACGGGATTCCAAACATGCTAGTACCAGTACTGGGGCTGGCGTCAGAGTGCTCTGCCAAGTCTGACCACAGAGGGTGCTGGAGGATGCTCGACCAGGGTACGCCAACCGGGGAACTCTACTGGGAGAAGAAAGGCGCTCACATTCCCGTGTTAGGGGGAATGGTGCCACAAGCGTGACACTGAGCCACCCCTTTCCTCCTATTAACTGTTACCCATCACACGGGAAGAAACTGGCTCTACACGAAGGTTGTAAACCCTCGCGAAGGTGTTAGGTGTCGCCCAGCCCGCACCTCAACAGATGTCTGCCAGAGGACCAACAGGACCTGTTCCTCGTCCTCCCTGACCTTGCACAGTGTCTCAGGCTCACTGGCGGAAACGCATACTTGTGGCCAGCTGTGTGCTAGTGCATCCATGCCCAAGGGGACCTGGACAGGGAATAGTACAGCTGGCAGTGTAAGGACTAGTGGGAAGCAAACAGGTCTACCTGGGCTTCCCCGAATCGACTCCAGATCAGATGGACCATCTGGGGATGGAGTCGCCATTTCCCGGGGAAAGTGAGCTGTCGTGAGAACATGTCGGCTGCACAATTTAGGCCCCCTGAGATGTGGGTAGTGCACTGACTTGAGCCGTTTCTGACTCCAGAGGAGGAGATGACGGGCGAGTTGAGACATGCAACGTGATCGTAGACTGCCCTGTCGGTTAATGTACGAAACAGCCGCAGACCAACACATGCTTGTATAGCAACAGCGGCTGAAACCGCTGTAAAGCTTGATGCACTGCCAGCAACTCCTGACAGTTGATGTGCCAAAGAAGTCGAGGTCCTGTCCAGGACCCTGAAGCTGCTTGCCCGTTGCATATTGCACCCCAGCCCATGTTGGAGGCATCTGCCATGACAACAACATGCCTGGACACTTGTTCTAATGGCATGCCGGCCCATAGAAGCAGACGGTCTGACCAGGGGCTGAATAGGCAGTGACACATCGGTATGATGGTCTGACTTTGAGTACTCCTGCCTGCGGGTGTCGCTGTTGGACAGTGTTTTCTCTACTTCCTGTTGGCCTTCTGTAGCAAATTGTAGCTCCGTGTAGCTGTTTTTATTTTATTTTTTCTCTAGAATCTTAATCTTACTATCACTCTCTGTTTTTTTTAATGTGCTAAAATATAACTTATTTCACACCATATTTCTGATATCATCGATCAATCTTATCAGATTAACTTTGATCGTTCACTTTTATTTTATATCCGTGAGTGCAGTACACCTGCAAAGCGTTAGCACTCGTTAGCTTGTCATTAGCGTTTTCATTCGAACCTATCGCTGTTTTCTTTTCTCCTCTCCCTCGCTCCAGTTTTTCACAAGTTCATCAAACAACCGCAGTAAAAATATTTCATCAAGCACGGTGAGTAATGGCTTCTCCCGTCATTGTTACTTGCACCTCTTGCCACATGTACAGTTTATCTATCTCTGTCGCTGATGAGGGATTCACATGCGATAAATGCAGGGAAATAGGCTGACAGAGAAGATTTCAGAATTAGAGACACGCATCCAAATTTTAATTGAGGACAGTAAGAATGTTAGGGCTCTAGATACGGCTTTGGATGCGTCTAGCTCAGGGATTCCTGTACATTGTTCGGTTCCGGAAACAGAGCCCCAGCAGCATGGCAACTGGGTGACGGTGAGGCAGCGTAGTCGTGGGTCAAAACACCGCTCTTCTGTTCCGATCAAAACATTAAACAGGTTCTCCCCACTCAGTGATGCACCCAATGAGAAACCTGATGAAAGTGCTCTAGTTATTGGTGATTCTATTGTACGGAACGTGAATATAGAGACACCAGCCACCATAGTCAAATGTTTACCGGGAGCCAGAGCGCCTGACATCTTGGCAAATTTAAAAGTGCTGGCTAATGCTAAACGTAAATACAGTAAGATTGTTATTCATGCCGGCGCTAATGATGTTCGACTTCGCCAGTCGGAGGTCACTAAAAATAACATTAAAGAGGTGTGTGAACTTGCACGCACGATGTCAGACACTGTAATATGCTCTGGTCCCCTCCCAGCTTACCGTGGTGATGAGATGCATAGCAGATTGTCATCACTCAATGGCTGGATGTCTAAGTGAAGCCCACATAATAACATAGGTTTCATAGACAATTGGACGAGCTTTTGGGGCAGACCTGACCTGTTTAAAAGAGATGGTCTTCATCCCTCCTGGGGTGGCGCCACTCTTCTCTCTAGAAATATGGCAAATAGTCTTAGTGTTTATACTTGACTAACTGGGGACCAGGTCAGGAAGCAGACAGACTGGCTAAACCGACCGTCTGCTAGCTGCCTCCCGTCACAGAGGTCAGTTAATTCTCAGCACATAGAGACTTTTTCACTTAGATATCACACTATAGAGACTGTGTCTGTTCCCCGAACTAGAAAAAACAAAAAACGTCCAAACCAAGTTAAGATTAACAATTTTATTTTATTTTATTTGGTTCAACAAATAAAAAAAAAGAAGCAATATGGATAAACAAATGATAAAGCTTGGCTTATTAAATATCAGATCCCTTTCTACGAAAACACTTTTTGTAAATAATATGATCACTGATCATAATATAGATGTACTCTGTTTGACAGAAACCTGGCTAAAACCTGATGATTACATTATTTTAAATGAGTCCACCCCCCAAGATTACTGTTATAAACATGAGCCACGTCTAAAAGGCAAAGGTGGAGGTGTTGCTTCAATTTATAACAACGTTTTCAGGATTTTTCAGAGGGCAGGGTACAAGTATAACTCGTTTGAAGTAATGGTACTTCATATAACATTATCCAAAGAAACAAATGTTAATGATAAATCCCCTGTTATGTTTGTACTGGCTACTGTATACAGGCCACCAGGGCACCATACAGACTTTATTAAAGAGTTTGGTGATTTTACATCCGAGTTAGTTCTGGCTGCAGATAAAGTTTTAATAGTTGGTGATTTTAATATCCATGTTGATAATGAAAACGATGCATTGGGATCAGCATTTATAGACATTCTGAACTCTATTGGTGTTAGACAACAAGTTTCAGGACCTACTCATTGTCGAAATTATACTCTAGATTTAATACTGTCACATGGAATTGATGTTGATGGTGTTGAAATTATTCAGCCAAGTGATGATATCTCCGATCATTATTTAGTTCTTTGCAAAATTCATATAGCCAAAATTGTAAATTCTACTTCTTGTTACAAGTATGGAAGAACCATCACTTCTAACACAAAAGACTGCTTTTTAAGTTATCTTCCTGATGTATCCAAATTCCTTAGCATATCCAAAACCTCAGGACAACTTGATGATGTAACAGAAACTATGGACTCTCTCTTTTCTAGCACTTTAACTAAAGTTGCTCCTTTACGCTTAAGGAAGGTTAAGGAAAACAGTTTGACATCATGGTATAATGAGCATACTCGCACCCTAAAGAGAGCAGCCCGAAAAATGGAGCACAGCTGGAGGAAAACAAAACTAGAGGTATTTCGTATTGCTTGGCGGGAAAGTAACATATCCTACAGAAAAGCATTAAAAACTGCTAGATCCGATTACTTTTCTTCTCTTTTAGAAGAAAACAAACATAACCCCAGGTATTTATTCAATACAGTGGCTAAATTAACGAAAAATAAAGCCTCAACAAGTGTTGACATTTCCCAACACCACAGCAGTAATGACTTTATGAACTACTTTACTTCTAAAATCGATACTATTAGAGATAAAATTGCAACCATTCAGCCGTCAGCTACAGTATCACATCAGACAGTGCACTATAGACCCCCTGAGGAACAGTTCCACTTATTCTCTACCATAGGAGAGGAAGAATTGTATAAACTTGTTAAATCATCTAAACCAACAACATGTATGTTAGACCCTATACCATCTAAGCTCCTAAAAGAGCTGCTTCCAGAAGTCATAGATCCTCTTCTGACTATTATTAATTCATCATTGTCATTAGGATATGTCCCCAAAACCTTCAAACTGGCTGTTATTAAGCCTCTCATCAAAAAACCACAACTTGACCCCAAAGAACTAGTTAATTATAGACCAATCTCGAATCTGCCTTTTCTGTCCAAGATACTAGAAAAGGTGGTATCCACACAATTATATTCCTTCTTAGAGAAAAATGGTATATGTGAGGATTTCCAGTCAGGATTTAGACCGTATCATAGTACTGAGACTGCTCTCCTTAGAGTTACAAATGATCTGCTCTTATCATCTGATCGTGGGTGTATCTCTCTATTAGTTTTATTGGATCTTAGTGCTGCGTTTGACACAATTGACCACAACATTCTTTTGCATAGACTTGAACACTTTGTTGGCATCAGTGGAAGTGCATTAGCATGGTTTAAATCGTACTTATATGACCGCCATCAGTTCGTAGCAGTGAATGAAGATGTATCCTATCGATCACAAGTGCAGTATGGAGTACCTCAAGGCTCAGTACTAGGGCAGCTACTCTTCACGCTTTATATGTTACCCTTGGGAGATATCATCAGGAAACATGGTGTTAGCTTTCACTGTTATGCTGATGATACTCAGCTCTATATTTCTTCGCAGCCCGGTGAAACACACCAATTTGAAAAACTAATGGATTGCATAGTCGATACAAAAAACTGGATGACGAGTAATTTCTTACTGCTAAATTCTGAAAAAACAGAGGTGTTAATTATAGGACCTAAAAACTCTGCTTGTAATAACCTAGAACACTGTCTAAGACTTGATGGTTGCTCTGTCAATTCTTCGTCATCAGTTAGGAACCTAGGTGTGCTATTTGATCGCAATCTTTCCTTAGAAAGCCACGTTTCTAGCATTTGTAAAACTGCATTTTTCCATCTCAAAAATATATCTAAATTACGGCCTATGCTCTCAATGTCAAATGCAGAAATGTTAATCCATGCATTTATGACCTCAAGGTTAGATTATTGTAATGTTTTATTGGGTGGTTGTTCTGCACGCTTAGTAAACAAACTACAGCTAGTCCAAAATTCAGCAGCAAGAGTTCTTACTAGAACCAGGAAGTATGACCATATTAGCCCGGTCCTGTCAACACTGCACTGGCTCCCTATCAAGCATCGCATAGATTTTAAAATATTGCTTATTACTTATAAAGCCCTGAATGGTTTAGCACCTCAGTATTTGAATGAGCTCCTTTTACATTATAATCCTCTACATCCGCTACGTTCTCAAAACTCAGGCAATTTGATAATACCTAGAATATCAAAATCAACTGCAGGCGGCAGATCCTTTTCCTATTTGGCGCCCAAACTCTGGAATAACCTACCTAACATTGTTCGGGAGGCAGACACACTCTTGCAGTTTAAATCTAGATTAAAGACCAATCTCTTTAACCTGGCATACACATAACATACTAATATGCTTTTATTATCCAAATCCGTTAAAGGATTTTTAGGCTGCATTAATTAGGTAAACCGGAACCGGAAACACTTCCCATAACACCCGATGTACTTGCTACATCATTAGAAGAATGGCATCTACACTAATATTTGTCTGTTTCTCTCTTGTTCCGAGGTCACCGTGGACACCAAATCCAGTCTGTGTCCAGATCAGAGGGTCACTGCAGTCACCCGGATCCAGTACGTATCCAGACCAGATGGTGGATCAGCACCTAGAAAGGACCTCTACATCCCTGAAAGACAGTGGAGACCAGGACAACTAGAGCCCCAGATACAGATCCCCTGTAAAGACCTTGTCTCAGAGGAGCACCAGGACAAGACCACAGGAAACAGATGATTCTTCTGCACAATCTGACTTTGCTGCAGCCTGGAATTGAACTACTGGTTTCGTCTGGTCAGAGGAGAACTGGCCCCCCAACTGAGCCTGGTTTCTCCCAAGGTTTTTTTCTCCATTCTGTCACCGATGGAGTTTCGGTTCCTTGCCGCTGTCGCCTCTGGCTTGTTAAGTTGGGGACACTTCATCTACAGCGATATCGTTGACTTGATTGCAAATAAATGCACAGACACTATTTAACTGAACAGAGATGACATCACTGAATCCAATGATGAACTGCCTTTAACTATCATTTTTGCATTATTGACACTGTTTTCCTAATGAATGTTGTTCAGTTGCTTTGACGCAATGTATTTTGTTTAAAGCGCTATATAAATAAAGGTGACATTGACATTGACGATGTGTACCGTGGCGCCATGCCCATCTCGGGGCTCGGGGCTCGGGAGTGCAACCAGTGCTGAAGTGGCCTCATATGAAGCAATTCGAGCAGCGTGGCTGCGGCTGTGAATGCCATATTCCCAAGGAGCCTCTGAAAGTGTTTCAGTGGTACCACTGTCCTGTTTAAGTACCATAATTATGAAAACAGAAATAAAGAAATTATGGTAACACTTTCTATGAAGCCCGTATTTATAATACATTATAAGAGTATTCATAAGGCATTATAATGAATGCATAATGACATTATTCATTTAGCTGACGCTTTTATCCAAGGCGACATGCAATTGCTATATATATGTCAGAGGTCGCACGCCTCTGGAGCAACTAGGGGTTAAGTGTCTTGCTCAGGGACACATTGTTGTCTCACAGTTGATTTGAACCCGGGTCTCTCACACCAAAAGCATGTGTCTTATCCACTGCGCCACCTACTTATTTGTGTGTGTGTGTGCGCGCGTGTGCGTGTACGTACGTACATACATACCTATATATATATATATATATATATATATATATATATAGATATGTATGTACGTACGTACACGTACACGTACATGTACACGCACACACACACGCGCGCACACATAAGAAATAAGGAAATATAGAAATATTCCTTTATTTCTGTTTATATTTGCTAAAACTTAATCTTAAACAAGAACTGAACATTAAAATAAAGGTAACTCAACATTAAGACATATATATATATATATATATATATATATATATATATATATATATATATATATATATATATATATATATATATATATATATATATATATATATATATAGGGCTGGCAAGTTAATACGTTATTATCGCGCGTTAACACAGTTTTTTATTATTATGAAAGTCCGTTGCTCATTGGCTTTGAATACACATACAGACAAATCATGGGTCACAGGAGGGCAGGCTCCCAATCAAATTATTAAGGCTAAGCATCAGCATTCACAAACCACTGTCCACTGTTATTTTAACAGAAAAGAATGCAAAGAAGCTCGTAATCATGACTTTATAAGTTAGAAATAGGAAGTTTCCAATAGCACATAAAGACAGAAGAGAAGCACTCTCGCTCAACACAGTGGAGTGAATCATTTTGTTAACTTTGTGGTTTATTATTTTGAGTCGTATGGGACATGGTAACACATGGCCCTCTCACAATATATTGCTTTACACATCAATCACTTTTGCTGCTCAGAAATATTCACGCAATCATACAGGACGTATCAGAAGATCTGAGCTCTGGTGCAGTTAGCGCTGACACTCACTGATCTATAAATAAATCAACTGTGCTCTGGCCTACCTGTTTACACAGAGCCAGGGACTGCTAACTGAACAATCACACTAGTAAAACTAACCAGGCTTTGGGGGTTAAGATTACACTTTTATTCATATAGCAGTAAAAAAAAGTGCTAAAAATATACTACTTTTGAATGCATTATTAGTTTTGTGCATAACAATCTGATTAATTGCAAATAATCACAAACAATTATGTGTTTAATCGTGATTTAAAAAAATGTAATCATTGCCCAGCACTAATATATATATATATATATATATATATATATATATATATATATATATATATATATATATATATATATATATATATATATATATATATATATATATATATATATATATATTCCGAATTATGATGAATCTCACAAAACATGTCTAGATCACTTTGCAGCCTAAAGAAGATCATATACTACTGTTGATCTAATTTCATACAGCCAAACTGTCATTAAAATAATGTCTGAATGCAGAACATCTTGAAAAAAATAAAGATTAATTTTAACCCTTGTGCATTGTTCAAATTCACTACCCTTTCGTTATGTTCGGGATGAAAACATCCACTCAATTTAACTGCTGTAAAAATGTATCAGATTCATAAATCTGTTAATCAACTTCAGTCCTGATCAAAACTACCAAATGTTTTTAAAAAATCCAAGATTTTAACTCTTTAATTGCCAAGTTCATAAATGATGTCACTGATTTGGGGAAAAAAACACACAAAATGACTTATTTTCAATATATAGGTAATTGTGGCTGGATTTTTTTTTTTTTTACTTTTTAGAACATTCTTGGGCATGTCAAAGATTAGTAGCAACATTGGCTTTGATGCATTTTTAGTTTTTGTGCAGCATTAGATTTACATTTTTTCTCCCTAATTTGTTGTTGGTGGCTGTTTTTGCCCCATTGACTTCCATTATAACGACATTTTTTGATTGCAAAGCCATGACACCATATAATCATGCATTCTTGATTGTTTGGGGGTTTCCCTTTTGGGAAGAGGTAACATTAATTTTTTTTTTTTTTTTTTTTTTTTTTTTTTTTTTTACAGTTGATCACTATGTGGGACCATTAACCCTTTAGATAGGCCTGTGCAAAAAAGACTTAGTTTCTGGGTGTATATGGAGTTATATGGAGTATAACAGCAAATTATAGTGTTTGTGTGTGTGTAAGATTCTTGATTGTTGGTGGTTTTCCCAGTTGGGAAGAGGTAACATTTGTTATTTTTTACAGTTGATCACTAGGTGGGACCATTAACCCTTTAGATAGGCCTGTGCAAAAAAAGCTTAGTTTCTGACTTGTATATGAAGCTATATGGAGCATAAAGCATATTATATTTTGTGTGTATGTGTGTGTGTGTGTGAGAAAGAGAGAGAGAGAGAGAGTGTGAGAGAGACCTTGATGTATTTGAGAAAATCAAAATGTACACCTCAGCTCTTAGAACTACATGAAGTAAACAAAAGTGTATTTATGCACCTGCTGCCTTTTAATGGTGGTGAAAGTATTCGGTTGTTAAGTGATGACGTAAGAAGTGCTGTTTCCGGGTCCAGGCCTCAACTCGCTTCACTTGAGAATACGACCTCAGCAGCCGTTATGAGCACAGTTTATTCATATTGATAATTTGAGCTAAACGCTTTCAAACTTACGATATACACTACAGTCTCCGTGCTCACAGCATCCCAAAAACAAATAATTTTTATATATTTTTTTATATTTATATTTTCATTGTCTGGCTATCTGGGACTTCGGTATGGAGTTAAAGGTTAAGATTATAACTTTTTCTCTAGTATTCTATCACATTGTGAGTTTATGTTAGCACCTTTTGTTGTTTTCTCGTGGTAACTGATAGAGCGTTTGGACATGGAAGTGCTGCTACGTGATGTCAGACTTAACAAGCGAATAAACTAAACAAAAGCAAAGTACGTGGATTTAAACACTTGCATGCCATCGTGCTGGTCATTTAATGGTGAGAAGAGCAGCAAGCAACATGAGAAAGGGCTTGACTTGTACCAAAGTTTTAGAAATGATTATGCAGCTTGACCCCTCCAGCGAGCTGCAGCTTATTTGAAGTTGGTATTGCATTTTGGTTCATAATACATTATGTTCATAAATTTAATGCAAAGTAGATTTTTTTACAGGATTTTAAGGTTTTAAACTGGCTTTACCATCAAGAAAAGACGAGCATTTCACATATAGGCCATCTGTACTTTTCACTATTAAAAGACAGCAGGTGCATAAACACACTTCTTTTTTTATTGTTTACTCCATGTAGTTCTGAGAGCATGAGGTGCATATTTTGATTTTTTTTCAGATACTGTACATCAAGGTAAGTGCACAAAGGTCTCTCTCACACCCTCTGTTTCTCTCTCTCTCTCTCTCTCTCTCTCTCTCTCACACACACACACACACTATAATTTGCTATTATACTCCATATAACTCCATATACAAGCCAGAGACTAAGCCTTTTTTTGCACAGGCCTATCTAAAGGGTTAATGGTCCCACCTAGTGATCAACTGTAAAAAAAATAACAAATGTTACCTCTTCCCAACAGGGAAACCCACCAACAATCAAGAATCTCACACACACACAAACACTATAATTTGCTGTTATACTCCATATAACTCCATATACAAGCCAGAAACTAAGCCTTTTTTTGCACAGGCCTATCTAAAGGGTTTAATGGCCCCACCTAGTGATCAACTGTAAAAATATTTTTATTTACCTCTTCCCAAAAGTGAAAACCACAAACAATCAAGAATGCATGATTATATGGTGTCATGGCTTTGCAATCAAAACATGTCGTTATAATGGAAGTCAATAGGGCAAAAACAGCCACTAACAACAAATGAGGGAGAAAAAATTAAAATCTAATGCTGGCCAAAAACTAACAATGCATCAAAGCCAATCGTGTTAATAATCTTTGACATGCCCAAGACTGTGATAAAAGGTTAAAAAAAAAATCCAGTCCACAATCACTTTTTATATTGAAAATATGTAATTTTGTGTGTTTTTTTTCACAAATCAGTGACATCATTTATGAACTTGGTAATTAAAGAGTTAAAATCTTGGAATTTTTTTAAACATTTGGTAGTTTTGATCAGAACTGAGGCTGATTAACAGATTTATGCAAAAAAAAAAAAATTGAAAAAATATATTTATCTGATACATTTTTACAGCAGTTTAATTTAGTGGATGTTTTCATCCACAAACATAACGAAAGGGTAGTGAATTTGCCCACAGTGTACCGTTAAGTTTTTAAAAAATTTCGAAGCATTTTCCCAAAATATGGGTCAAAATAAGATTTGTCACCAAAAATCATTCCATTATCTCAAACACAGAGAAAGTTGTGGCCAAAATAAGACTCAACTTTACCCCCTAGTGGACGAAAACGTCCCCAACAACGCATAAGGGTTAAAACCACTGAGTATGGACTTGACAGCTTTGCTTGATTCACAGTTAAATAAATCTGAATGTTATGCAGCAGTGAAATATATTGAGCACAAAGTTACTACATAAGGTCATAAATGTTGGCATTAGGCCTACATCAGTGATCCTTCAATGATTTCACACACATCAGTGAAGGCTTTGTGCATTTAATAGATTACAATTTCTAAACTTATATGAACACTCACAGAAGTAATGCAAGGCAAGGCAAGTTTATTTATATAGCACATTTTGTACACAATGGTAATTCAAAGTGCTTTACATAAAAGAAAGTAAAATAATGTTGAACAAAAAAAAAAGAAGAAGAATAAAACAAGCAATTTTACATTATTAAAATATTTACTTATTTAAAATGAATTTAAAACAGTTAGAAAATGATTTTACATTAAAACAAACAGTGAAAATATAGTGCAATCAGTTCGGTGCTCGTTCAATAAATGCACTGCTAAACAGATGAGTTTTAAGTCTTGATTTAAATGTGACTAGTGTTTTAGCACATCTGATCTCTTCTGGAAGCTGATTCCAACTGCGGGCGGCATAGTGACTAAAGGCGGACTCTCCTTGTTTTGTGTGAACCCTTGGTATTTCTAACTGACTCAATCCTAATGATCTGAGTGGTCTGTTAGGCTTATATTCAGTGAGCATATCTGAAATATATTTCGGTCCTAAGTCATTTAGTGACTTATATTCGAGTAAAAGTACTTTAAAATCAATACTAAATGTAACCGGAAGCCAGTGTAAGGACCTGAGGACTGGTGTGATATGCTCAGATTGTCTGGTTCTAGTCAGAATCCTGGCAGCAGTGTTCTGGATGAGCTGCAGCTGTCTAACAGTCTTTTTGGGAAGGCCGGTGAGGAGCCCATTACAATAGTCCACCCTGCTGGTGATAAAGACATGAACAAGTTGCTCCAAGTCTTGGCTGGACACAAAACATCTAATTCTTGCAATGTTTTTTTAAATTATAGTATGCTGATTTAGTTACTGCTTTGACATGACTACTGACACTAAGATCTGTCTCCAGAATCACACCAATATTCCTGACTTGATTTTTAGTTGTTTGACCCCTGGAGTCAAGGTATGCATTCGCCTTGAAAACTTCATCTTTGTTTCCAAATGCAATGACTTCAGTTTTTTCCTTGTTTAACTGAAGAAAGTTCTGGCACATCCAACTATTAATTTCATCAATGCATTGGCAGAGGGAGTCAATGGGGCTGTAGTCATTTGGAGATACGGCTAGGTAAATCTGGGTATCATCAGCATAGCTGTTAAAGGCAATTTGGTTCTATCTCATTATTTGACTTAGTGGGAGCATATACAGGCTAAACAAGAGCGGTGCAAGAATTGAGCCTTGTGGTACTCCGCATGTCATGGACGTCCACTTAGACTTATGCTCTCCTAGACTCACATAATAGCCTCTCCCTTCTAAGTACTACTTGAATTATTTGAGTACCATCCCAGAAAGCCCGACCCAGTTTTCCAGTCTCTCTAGTAGTATGTTATGATCGACAGTGTCAAATGCAGCACTGAGATCTAGCAATACCAGCACCGATATTTTGCCAGAGTCACAATTTAAGGGAATATCATTTATTATCTTAATGAGTGCTGTCTCTGTGCTGTGATGTGGTCGAAAACCAGATTGTTCATTTAAGTACATTTAAGTATAGCCAGTTTTCTTTTCATATAACTTTTCAGAATTATTTCAAAGTGGGTTTACAGAAAATCATGATGTTTACAATATCTTTACATAGTTGTGTTAAGCAGATTAGAGCTGGACAAAATTTGCACATATAAACAGCCTTTGTACAAGAGTTAATAAAGTTAATTTAAATTCCATTAATATTCACTCAAGTGCTGTTTACTTAAATAGCTTAATAGCGGTTTAGGCTCTTGCATGAAGTTTAATAGCACCTAAATGAACATGATGCTATTAAACCAATGTTAACAGCTCTTATAGCTTGTAGGCTATATCTTGTATGTTTATAGCATTAAGCCTATATAATTGTTTATACTTCTATAATGAATTGTAATGGTGTTTATGTGAATATTGTTCTGTGGTTTAATGAATAATATACCATGCATGCTAGTAGCATTTAAATAACCTTAATAGTACTTGAATGAATGTTAATATATCTTAAAATCAATCTTCGCACTATTATAATTCATTTAGGGGTTATTAATTTAAGCGCAACACATGAGCTAGTATATACTTCACCCAGAACATAGTCAGCATAAACACACTCAGCGTATAAATACACATCCTCAGATACATCGAGGGCCATTAATGTGTCTACAGATGGCTAAGCACCTCTTACATTGTGAATGGCTGGAACACGGATGTGTTTTAAAGGCCGTTTGTTTTAAAGAGCAGCCCGTTTCGATGGCAGCGTGTAAATTCACGGCTTCACCCGGAGGCACGGATCCCAACGCCTCACTAGACAAATCACGCTGGGAAAAGCAGCACAAAAACAAGCCATGAATTTTTAACGGCAAGTTGACAGACTGCACTAATATGTGCTGTGCACTTTGACGTTTGAGAGCATGAACAAGGACTTTTCATTTTGAATGTTAGCGATGCCATTATTCCTAAAAAATAGAAACATTAAAGAGCTTTTATTGATGGCACCGTCCCGCTTCATCTTTCGTTCGAGCTTCTGAATTATGTTTCTAATAGTTCATTTTCTTCCCTGATCATAATCTCATTACTCATGTGACTGAAATATGATGCAAAAACAAAACAGAATCATGAAATGAGACGCGTGTTTGAGAATAACGTACAGATCTGGCCGTTACTGACAATCACGATCCCAGCATAATCGGCTGATAACCAAATAAACAGTACACAGGCATGGGATGTTGATTTAGGTCTAAATGATTTCATTATGTGAGATGTAGGAGAGTATGTAGTGAAAACTAGCACAGCAAGAAGGGAAATTATATGCACTATGGTGCATGTGTAAGTCACTTAATGCAGATGTATATATGTAGGAAGATCATCATTAACATCATGATTTTCTGATAATATTCTGAACTGATGACACGTATTATGGAAAGTGCTATAAAATGAAATGGACTTGACTTCATAAAAATGTTTGTAAATAAGATTAATAATTGAGTCCAGACTACTGAATTATTAAAAATAATGTTGTGATCTCATTACCTCCTCGGCTATGCAGTAATTTTCAATCTTTTGTCAATGCGTCCTTCGTCTCTCTCGGTTCTGTCCAGTGAAACCCATTTGTTTTTAAAGCTCAACATAAAGATGCAATGGCTCATGTGCACAGTCTTTAATACTCCTCTCATATTCCCATTGATCAGCCAGGGGTCTTTACAGATGATGCTAAATGCTGGCGTATCAATGTGTCATTGTTAACGTTCATCTCATTTCTCTGGACCTCTGTACGGTTCATCCACCATCACAGCGTCTAGACAGACACAGATTGTGCTATAATCGAGCGTTTGATTGTGTGTGCATCCAGCGCCATGTTTCTGACCCTGTGTTATGAGTTATGAGCATGATCTGTCAGAGCTCTGTCAAGCATTAGATCTCTGGACTAATTGTTTTGTCGATGGCCTCGTCTCAATGTGTCTTGTACTTTTAAAAATAAAGGAACTATCTTTCTCTTCAGTGTCAGCGGTTCAGAGACAAGACTGAACTGCTAAGAACAGGATTACCGGTCAAGGCCCAGATTCAGACCAGGACTGCCAGTCAAAAAAGCAATGAAACTAAGTAGAAAACATGCTTTATTTTCACACTGAACACTGGGGCCCCCCAAGGATGTGTGCTGAGCCCCCTCCTCTTCACTCTGCTGACCCACAACTGCACACCGTCACACAACTCCAACCTCTTCATTAAGTTTGCGGATGACATGACTGTGGTGGGTCTCATTAGCAACATATATGAGACAAACTACAGGAGCGAGGTGAGCCACCTGGCCGTGTAGTGCAGTGACAGTCTCTCTCTGAATTTGGAGAATATGAAAGAGATTGTTATAGACTTCAGGAGAGCACACTCAGCATGTTCCTCTACTAAAGCCCACAAGTGCAATTAAATGTAAGTCATAACTAAAATGTAACTTCAAAATATCACTTAAAATGAATCAGAAGGTTCTGATAACTGACAACAAATTCCCAACAAACCAACAATGAAAAGTTGTTTTTGCCTCCATATTTGACCTCAAATCGCATAAGCCTCGCTTGTAAACTCTGACCCCAGTTTGAGAACCACTGCATTGAAGGGATTGGTCTGAAGAACAATCCTGAGCATTTAGTCTTGTTTTTTCATCACTGTCACACAAACTATCAGAGCAGCTAGTGGCATTTGAAGAAATTTGCAGGATTACACATTTCTACACATTTAGAAGCGGACAAAAGAAAATTTCATGACATTCCCCTTTATGAAACGCACAAAAGAGGGATCCGTCTGTCCGTCTGTGAGTGTGTGCTGGAGGGCTGGAGTAATTATCTCCCGCTGGTCTCCTCTCTGGTGCCACTGGCAGTGTTGTAAAGATGGAGAGGAGACAAGAACGTGTCGCTCCGATCTGTCGCATGTGATGACAGGCTTGGAAAACGGCAGGAGGCGACGCTGCCAAGAATCCAGTGATCCATTCCACTGTCTCTCTCTCTAGTTCAGTTTAGTTTAGTGTGATTTATTGACATGATGAACAACATACAACATCCTCACCCTCCTTCTGCTCTTAAATCAGAAATCATGTGTTTTCTCCTAGCATATTAGCTGCCAATGATGGCAGAACAGGTTTAACCATTACATCTGCTGTGGAAAAATGCAAAAGTTCTAACTAATGCGACTTGAAATATTATCCAACAGTAGAGCCTCAGTGCTGATGAATGGAAAAAAGGGCAGGTTATCAAGCGTTTTAAAAGGTTGAACTTATCTTGACTTCACACTGCATCTTACATGTGATGCTCACGTGTGAGATACTTAGACTCAAAACTTGCATGTTAACATAGAAAAACAATTAACAAAAGCAGCACAGAAATATGTTCTGTGAAAGAACCGACTAAAAGTAGTGCGCACAGGCCAATTGTATGCCAATAAACTATTTATTATACATTATATACAAGTATGAAGCTACTGTTTTATAGAAACTTCTCTCAAAGTTATGAACAAACGTTCTTCCCATAATGTCAATAGAATGATATCTGGCCTTTAATGTCCCACATGGAACTAACCTATATAAACATATATGTTTCAATATAGGTTTTGATATAGGTTTTTAATATATGTGACATATATAAAATTGGCCGTTTTCCTATATTATATGTACATATATGCACACATATATATGTACACATGCATATATATATATATATATATATATATATATATATATATAGTATAGACCAAAAGTTTGGACACACCTTCTCATTCAAAGAGTTTTCTTTATTTTCATGACTATGAAAATTGTAGATTCACACTGAAGGCATCAGGGGCTATTTGATCAAGAAGGAGAGTGATGGGGTGCTGCGCCAGATGACCTGGCCTCCACAGTCACCGGACCTGAACCCAATCGAGATGGTTTAGGGGTGAGCTGGACCACAGACAGAAGGCAAAAGGGCCCACAAGTGCTAAGCATCTCTCGGGGAACTCCTTCAAGACTGTTGGAAGACCATTTCAGGTGACTACCTCTTGAAGCTCATCAAGAGAATGCCAAGAGTGTGCAAAGCAGTAATCAAAGCAAAAGGTAGCTACTTTGAAGAACCTACAATATGACATATTTTCAGTTGTTTCACACTTTTTTGTTATGTATATAATTCCATATATAATTCCACATGTGTTAATTCATAGTTTTGATCCCTTCAGTGTGACTCTATAGGAATACAAAAACATAATTCATACATTCTGCATAGAATGTTTTTTTCCTGAAACGTCTACATTTAATCTAATCAGCACTGACAAAAGATCTCCTACTTTAAGAATGCAGAGGACTCAGTGGTCAGCATGAGGAAATCTCGGGCCTTGACGCGAGAGCGGCGTTTGTTCTTATCAGATAACGAACACAGCCGGCAGCAGTCAGAGAGAGTCTCAGTGCATTAACAGCAGCTGCAGGGGCCAAACCAACACCTGCAGAGAGTAAAACTCTTCATTTAGATCAATATTCACATCATTAACCTCTACTGGCCCTACACTAATGGATCGATACAGCTACAGAGGAAGTTCACAGCAGAGAAAAGAACAGTGGGATGGGGAGGCTGGGATAATGTTAATGTCACATAAGAGGCGGAGCAGCAAACAGATGCAAGCCGGAGAAACTTTGCCCTTTTCTTTAAAGTGAAAGTGACGTGACATCCAGCCAAGTATGGTGACCCATACTCAGAATTCGTGCTCTGCATTTAACCCATCCAAAGGGCACACACACAGAGCAGTGAACACACACACACAAACACACAAACACACACACACACACACACACACACACACACACACACACACACACACTGTGAACATACACACAGAGCATTGGGCAGCCATTTATGCTGCAGCACCCAGGGAGCAGTTGGGGGTTTGGTGCCTTGCACAAGGGCACCTCAGTAGTGGTATTGAAGGTGGAGAGAGCACTGTACATGCACTCCCCCCACCCACTATTCCTGCCAACACGAGACTCGACTCGACTCTCTAACCATTAGGCCATGACTTCCCCTTTTACGATTTTTCCACAAAATATTGACAATCTTTTACTTCTTTTTATTTTTTTACACTGTAGGTTGGACCGGCACACACTCATGTACAAACATGCACAAAAGTATTATAGTAAACCCGTTAAAACATCTGGATATGTATACAGACACATGTGCACACACACACACACACACACCCACACACACACACACACACACACAGAGTCATATTCTCTTCATCTGCTGAGATGAAGGTCGTTGCACAGCTTTCTCAAACACTGTGGGTATGTGATGTGATTGTGGTTATGAGGACCAATGGTTTAAGAGAAGAAAGCTTCATGAGAACAGAAGTGATTGTTTGGTCTCTCAGGTCTGATTCTCCTGGGAAACACACATTTTTAATGGCCTGTTTTATTGTTAATGATACAGGGGCTTCATCAGGCTCAGAATGAAATAATTCGTTTCAGGAATCAAAGACAGATAAATGCAGCACAAACTGCCTCCGCTGACGGTCGAGTTGAGCTGTTATAGCGCACGCTTGGCAGCTGTTATAAATTTCACCCGTAATTCTGTGTAACACTTGACTGAGGAGGATGAAGTTTATTAAAACTGTGTTATAGCTTCATTTTGTTTTCCACACCTGAGTGAGTCACGTCTGATACGTGAATCTTTATTTTGTTTTATTAGCTCTTTTGAAGATTGTTTGTGTGGTGATGGATGTATTTGATCTAAGTAGACAAATGTTTCTCAGTGATTAAAATTTAAATGACCTCTTAATTGATAAGCCTATTAATTTGCCTATTGCAAACTATGCAAAGATTATGCATTATATTTTATGATTTGCATTTAGTATTGTTCCTGCTCTGCTGTCCGCATGAATATTCCAGCTGGCCAATAATGGGTCACCACCTGTAGCTGAGGCCTGGAGGGCTTATTTAGTGTCTCACAAGAAAACCAAATGAAGCATAAAGTCTAAAAAAACTTATGGAATAAAGAGAGAAAGGAAATTCAGCTTAAATATACACAAGATTCATTTAAACATATCAGTCCAACTTTCGTGATAAGATGCTTTTTCCTTGCAGGGTAAACTCACCATCATTATGCCTGGATTTCTGGAAGGTTGTCAGAATGTTGCTAAGGCATTGCTATGCACTGGCTAGGATGCTCTGAGTGGTTGCCAGGGTGTGGCTGTGTGTTTTATAAAGTGTTAAGGGTGCTTGACAAGGTTGTGGGTTTGATTACCAAGAAATGCATGCACTGACAAAATGTTGACATTCAATGCAATGCAAGTTGCTTTATATAAAAGCACCTGCTAAATTCATAAATACAAATAACATATATGGAAATATTTTGAACTAAACATTCCCATGTGCCTCTTTTGAGAAATTCCAAACTCAAATGGCCCAATGTTTTCAATAAACATGATATTTTGTAAACATAACTTTACACTCTATTCCACAATAGAATCTGTATTATATTAAATGGCAGGTATTATGAACAGCAAAAAAGACCAATACTATAATTACCATAAAAAGGCACCTTGGAGACAGTCCACATGACTTTGCAATATATTTAAAGTCTTTTGAGGTCATCTGAGTGTTCTGCGTCATATGGCTGCGTTTGAAGATATAGAGCAAATTTTACTGTATGTTAAAGTCTGAAAAAATTTATGAAAATGGTCATTTAAGTTGTGTTATGTACACCAGGATCCTCTCACAAAATCCAGGGCCACTTTTTAGTCCCAGTCTGTCCCTGCATTCAGCTGTCAATGAGAAAAGACAATGAACCGTAAACAGTGCCACTTCCCAAAACTGCTTTACCTTTGTGTTTAATGAAGTGAAAGAACATAAATCAAATAAATGTAAATGTTTCACCATAAGCTAGTAGAGTAAATTTTGAAATTTCTCTTGCATGTCAGGAAACAGATGACGTGTTTTCTGACGCTTGTTTGGAAGTGGAAGTTGTCCGCTGTTTCTCTGGCAAATTACAGAACAGATTAGCATCAAAATACCGTACCAGTACCTCACTGCTCGGGGCTGGCACCAGGGAGGGGTGTCAAAAACACAAAACACCTGTTGTGCAAAGCAGTGAAGCATGCACTTTAATTTTATCAGGCTGTGAACAATCGCTCATTAGAGTCAAGAGGGGAGAAAAAGGAGGAGGCAAAGGAGATGAAATCATTGAAGCGAGCCGCATGACGGCAGATAGAGCCGTACAAAACACCCTCCGAGAACACAGCCGAGAGAAACCGGTAAAGTGACTGTGTCGACTTTAATGAAGAAGAAGTTGTGCGTGATTCCATGATCTTACATGTGGCCTTTTGAAAGACATCAGAAGTTCTGGAACTCGAGAGTTTGGATTGAAAAGAGATTTGATGTTGACTTAGGCCTGTTTGACCCGCAGACCCCAAACCTGTCATGGACTGTGTTTACAGGCATATATTTTTATCTCTCTGAATGCTCCAGGTTCAATATAGCATAAGATCAACCAGCAGAATTTACCACATGAAATAAATTTTACTGCGGTAAAGTCCTATAAGGCTCGAGTCAAAACTGTTTGCTGTGATACTCACTATTACGCCTCAAATGCTATTGATTGAGCTTGACTTGTGTTGAACTCAGAGCATTTATTTAAATCAATCTGATTGCAGATGCTGTACACACTGTTACCCTGCTGTCCTAGGAAAACATCAGTTTACATGGCATGTATTTGGAACAAAATTTCACATCACAAACAACATTACAAAATCAGCAAGAAGCTGTTTGAGACCTGTGAGAGGCAGCCCAGCATGAGTGTGTAAATGCCGTGTTGAACGCATAACAATATGCCATTGGAGGTTTTCCTCTCATGTTGCTAACTCGACTTTAACAAAAAGCTGACAATTAGCTTCCTGAAACCTTATGTAAACATATAAGCCTCCTATTCATAACTCTTAAAAATATATGTTCTTCGCTGGCATCTTTGGTTCAATGAAGACCTTTAACATGAAATCTTTTCATCACACAAAAGGTTTTTCATTCACACCAAGAAAAAAGAAAAGTTTCAAGAACTGAAATAATCTATAGGGGACTACAAATAGTTTTTTTTATATATATATATACAAAGTTGTGGTTGTCTTAAATTGCACTGTACATGGTTTGCATGGCAATTATTTTTCCATTAACTAATTGTGACGAGTGGGGCGGGGACGAGGGACATGGGAGCGAGGCCGGTGGAGTGATTGGAGATGAGCTACACCTGTTCGACCCACCGGTCTCGAGGCCCACGGAGGAGATGGAAGGATATAAAACTGGAGCGATGACAGTGACGGACGAGAGAGGACCAGGCCTGGGCTTTTAGTTGTGTTTGTGTTTTTATTTGAGCGCACCAGTCATCCGTGAGGGGCTGGTGCGCTGTTTTGTGTTTATTTTGTATTAAAATGTTATTTGATTCTCCGCCGGTTCCCGCCTCCTTCTTCCGGATGAATATGAAAGGTTTTATCATTACAGTGGTGCCGAAGCCCGGGAGAAGGAGGGACGCGCTGCTGAAGATCCCTCGCCGCTGTGGTGAATCCGCGGTGCCATCAAGCTGGCGAGGAGGATGCCGCCATGGACGCTCGAGGCGGTGGACTGGAGCGAGTTGCCGGGGACGGGCGAGCTCGCTGCCGACCGCCCACGATATGGAGGGGCGGCTGCCGTCCGTGAGGGAGCGGAGGAGTCGGCGCCGTTCGCCAGGGGACCGGAGCCTGCTGCCTCCTTGAAGGTATCCGGAGCAGCAGGGAACAGGGGTCTCCTGCCGGCTGCCCAAAACCGGAGGAGCCGTCGCCGTCCACCGGGCGGCGGAGGGGTGTCGTGCCGTCCGCCGAGGGCCGTCCAGTGCCACCGCCAGGCACTGCGGAGGAGATCGCCCAGCTGGTGGAGGGCCGAGCAGCAGTGCGTCTGGGAACCGGATTTTTTTTTTTTTTCTCCTCTCTCCCCTCTCTCGTCTCTGTCGCTCCTCCTTCCATCTCCTTTTCTCTCGCCTCGCCTGTCCTACCCCCAGGTTCCCGCAGGTCCCCGTGTGCGGGAGGGGGAGGGGGGGGGGGGGGGGGTAGAGCGCAGTCTCAGGAGTACCCCCCGGCCTGCGAGGGGCGATGGGGGTATGTGACGAGTGGGGCGGGGCCGAGGGACATGGGAGTGAGGCCAGTGGAGTGATTAGAGATGAGTTACACCTGTTCGACCCGCCGGTCTCGGGGCCCACTGAGGAGATGGAAGGATATAAAACTGGAGCGACAACAGTGACGGACGAGAGAGGACCAGGCCTGGGCTTTTAGTTGTGTTTGTGTTTTTATTTGAGCGCACCAGTCGTCCGTGAGGGGCTGGTGAGCTGTTTTGTGTTTATTTTGTATTAAAATGTTATTTGATTGTCCGCCGGTTCCCGCCTCCTTCTTCCCGATGATTATTAGAGTTTAATTCATTACACTAATTTAACATAATTTAATGATTTTCATTCAGATCAAACAGATTGCTGAGAGATTATGGAGATGGAGGTGGAGATCGGTATTACAGTTTTATAATGGCTTCAACCTTGCTTCTTCCTGTCATATTTATGATTCATTTCTTATTTTACATGGCATGAAACTGGCAGGATGGCTCAGTGTGTAACACTGTCACCTCCCAGATAAAAGGTCCCAGGTTCGAGTCCAGGCTGAAACCAGGAGGCATTTTCTAGTTCAAATCCTTGCTTTGGGTTTCCTACACAATCCAAAGACAATAAGATGAATCTAAAAGCATTTTTTTCAAAAGGTTTGTACCTAAAATCAGTCAATTATTAAAAAAAAAACAGACTTTACTTCATGTCTTAAGGCACTATAATTTGCATCATGTAAGGTTAGGAGGCCATATTACAGTAACCTCCGTTGGGTAGCGATGGGAGTTTTACAGTTAATTTGTCAGTGTCAGGCTTTTGACAGAGTGTATGAGCGCTGGTTAAAGATGAGCAGGAAGGAATTAATGGCCAGAGATAAAAGCTAGCAGAGATCTCATAAGTTCAACATGAGTCCATTTCCATATCTCATGCTTTACAGGGGACACAAAAAGACAGTTCCAGCACAGTGGAATAAATTCCTTCCATGAACAATTCATCTCCACAATTAACCGAACTGAGGTGGAACTACACTTACGTTCCAGACAGATTATCTCAGACTGAAGCGACTTCAGAGAAAGTGTATGTGTCCCTGCCCTGCTCGACACGACTGGAATGGAATCACATGGAAAGGATCAGCAGGAAACCGGCAGATGAACGTCAAGGTCGTTTGTAACGGTTACAGCCTGGGTTTGTCCTTTCTAAACCATCAAGAAATAAACAGAGAGATATCTGTGCATCAAATCTGATGACACCAATCCCTCAGCCTTCCCCCAGAATCCATTGTATTTTCAATTGTCTCGTCTAGCAGCCATAAAGAGAGATGGGGTGCCTGCTGGGTGGGAGCAGTGCGGCAAATTGAAAGTGTAATTTCTAACAATATGAGACCCAGCAGTTGGGAAACCGATTGCCTCAACAATTCACCATGTGTGTGTGTGTGTGTGAATGTTTCTTGACAATGAATGCAAAGCAAAGAGGGAAATGGAAGTTTGGTTCCAAATAAATAAGATGACTCTAATGGACGGGTAAATGACTTTGGCCCAGGGTTACTGTGGCTTTGCTGCATAAAGCCCATTTGGACCCATGGCACTCAGCAGCCATTTGCTCATATGGAAGCTCCCGCTGCGCTGCATCACCCTCCAGAAATTATTTGGAAAATAAAGCATCGGAAAGTTTTACTGACAGCACTGATTGACATTCTGTGAGTCTCTACGGGATCTCTGGGGTTTATTTCCACTGGGTTTTTTACAGCTTTTGTGACGTGACAGTAACCAGACTTTGGGATCTTTGCATGGGTCAGTTTTTACCTCATTGTTTCATCTGAATGCACGGTTTGTATGGAAATGCCCGAGAAAGAACTGCTCTTGGAAATATGGGGTTTATGCTACAAAAGTAACATAATCCTATCCTGTCTTCTCTTACATTAATGTATGACATTTCTAAAAATTATGTAAAAGAACCATTTAAGTAAGATTACAAGACCTAAGCTAAAGAAAACAAACGTCTAAGTTCAGTAAACTTCGTCAGAACTGAGAACTTGTTTTTCTGTTAAATATGAGATGTTTGGCCGAAGTGAGCTTCATGGAGTTTCCATTCACCATCTCGCTTTATGCACAAACACTCTCCCAACAACCCCAAAATATGTTCCCAGCACTGATCATTCCCACAAACAACATGTCCAAGCACCCTTATTATGACTTTCCATTTCATTTTAACACAGCTTTTGCCATTCAAATTTTAAACACACCAGCGTTAAACCACTCTGCACTGCAGTCTCACAATACTAACCTCTGACTCACTAGTCCAAACACTGTCGGTACAAAAAATCCTGAGGCCATGACTTCACTCATTAACATGGCAAACATGCACCCCAGTGTGACATAAGACTATTTCTCTGTCTTTCTCACTCTCTCTCTTGGCATACATGTGAAAGTGAAGTGACATTCAGCCAAGTATGGTGACCCATACTCAGAATTTGTGCTCTGCATTTAACCCATCCGAAATGCACACACACAGAGCAGTGAACACACACACACACACTGTGAGCACACACCCGGAGCAGTGGGCAGCCATTTATGCTGCGGCGCCCGGGGAGCAGTTGGGGGTTCGATGCCTTGCTCAAGGGCACCTAAGTCGTGGTATTGAAGGTGGAGAGAGAACTGTACATGCACTCCCCCCACCCACAATTCCTGCCGGCCCGGGACTCGAAACTCACAACCTTTCGATTGGGAGTCCAACTCTCTAACCATTAGGCCACGACTTCCCCTGAACGGTGCACGGATAATGGCACATGGATTTGATCATTTCTGACAGAGGGCCAAAGGCCTGTGGGTTTCCCGCTGCTCTGCCAGCCTCGGATTCCTCTGCCTCCTTTTTCATATGGACGATTGCATATCTCCCTTCTTTCCAGCGCACTGTCAGAACCCACAACCAGAGCAGGCCTAATATGTCTGGATAACACACAGCCTCACCACAGCAATGCATGTGATCTCGCACACTAAATGCTTCCATCCTGCCGTGGTTGAACTGTGTGTCCAATCGTCACTATCTGACCATTTATGTCTTATGTTTGTTATGGCAGTGATGTGAATGCAGTTAACTGAAGAGCTCTCTTACAGGAAGAACTGTCCACAGAATCTCCCTGGTCTGGTAGGCAGGACAAGAATGAATCGATGGTCTCTGATTGGTCCAGAAAGAAACAGCAAAATTGTCTTACTTTCTGCTGTTTGGTGAAGAATGTCCTCATGGACTGTTCAATTCAATTCAATTCAATTCAATTCAAGTTGATTTGTATAGCACTTTTTACGATGCAAATCACTGCAAAGTAACTTTACAGAAAATTAGGTTTCTATATTATTTAGTAGAAGCTTATAAGTGGTGACTGTCAGTTTATGTATTTATGGCAGAAATGTACAGAAAAATCTATTAAAAATGTAATCAAACAGACAATGAACACTATTAACAACAATTATTATATGATGCAATCAAACTTATAGGGTCAGCATCATCTCTTCTCAGGTGTTCTGGATCCAGACTGGAGCTTGTGTAAATCCTAGTTACCACGGGATGAAGATCCCAGCAGAAACAGAGAAACAAATAGAGACATCATTAGCATAGCTGCTGATCCAACAAAGTAAAATTAATTAGATTAACCCAAGCTAAAGAATAATAATGTGAATTTGATCAGACATAACTGCAGTACAAGATGCATTGTTTGAATGCTTTGCCAAAGAGATGTGTTTTTAATCTAGATTTAAACAGAGAGAGTGTGTCTGAACCCCAAACATTATCAGGAAGTCTATTCCAGAGTTTGGTAGCCAAACACAAAAAGCTCTACCCCCTTTAGTGGACTTTGCTATCCTAGGAACTACCAAAAGTCATGTTTCGTAGCTTGGAAATGTTTCTAAGATGGAAGAATGCTGTTTTTGTAACTTGGGAAATATGAATTTCAAAAGACAGGCTGCTCCCTGGTCTCTGCTGATCAGTCCAAATTGATTCCTGTGAAAACTCCCAAGTCTATGCTGTTTGGTCTAGAATGTCTATATAGAATGTCCCTCATCTTTGTTTATTGGTCCAGAATGATACAGTATAATTGCCTTAGTCTCTGCTAATTGGTTAAGTATGTCCTTAGTCTCTGCTGAGTGGTCCAAAACTATCATGATAAATATTCCTAATCTATGCTGATTGGTCAACAATCTCACTATGGAATGTCCATGTTCTGTTCTGTTCTGATTGATCCAAAACAATCCTGTCATTCATCTATGCTGATTGGTCAAGAATGTCCCTAAGCAATGTTCATGGTCTCTGCTGATAAGTCACAAATATTTTTGTGGAATGTTCCTGGTCTTTGATTATTGGTTCAGAATGATACAGTTGCATTGTCTAATGGCTCAGGAGTTTCCCGGGTCTCTACTTATTGGTCCATAACAATCCTACGGAACTGTCTCTGCTTAAGAATGTCCCTACGAAATGTCGAAATGTGCTGAAAGACAGAGTCTCCATGGTATTATAGATGATTGTTGTTTTGGACAGTGGTTTGGACTCATGTTACTGTTACAGCACAAATGTTTGGCAGAACTCATGTCTGCTTTAATAACATGCTGGTTTGGCTCAGCATGAATCCTCCAGCAGTTTATTTGGTGAAATACATCTCACATAATAGTTGTCTTCCTGAACTCTCGATCACTGAGGTTTGGTGCATTCCATCCAATTATGGTCAGGTTTACAAGAAAACCCCAAAACTGAGTAAGGTCAGAGAGCAAGACTCATGCATGTGTTCTCAGTGTGGAAACGCTCTGGATTTGGCATTTTAAACCAGTGACAGCATCTTCAGGATATGGGAAGCTGCTTGTGGAGGCCCAAACTGTTGGGTCAAGGGAACATAACCCATCATAGAGAGGAAATCAATGTTGGGCTAAACATTGTGTAGCCCACCACTGTCCACATGAGACTTGAGGTCAAAGCTGCAGAATTTCTGCCAAAGCTGTTCTAAAACAGACACATCTGACCACCTTCAGAGAGCAGAGTGTGGTTTTGAGACCACAACACGAAATCAATTAAACAAACAAGAAGAAAAACAAACTATTATATAAAAGAGCTCAGTGAGCTTGCTTGTGTCTCTTGACCCTGATTGGTCGAGTGTGGATGAAGTCTGAATCAGATGAACATTTTCAGAAAATGCTTTTAAACCCAAAGCCTACGATGGGCTCCATATCCCTCTCCTCCTTTATCTAGTCTGTGTGGCACTCTCCCTCCTCTTTGTCTGCTGTGAATAGAGTATTTCTTTGGTAAGGAGGACACTGAAATGTTCAATTGTAGAAGAGGAAGACAAGGTCATGGCTGCCTGTGGCCAGAATCACAGCACGAATCTCACAGACACACACAAATACACTGAATAATAGGAATTTGGCCTCAGATTAATTCTGCATCATCAAATGTGACTTTTTATTTAAGTTTTGCAAACAAAAACAGATTTGTCACTCAATTTTAATACAAATAATTACAATTTGACAATTAATCAATCAATTTAACTGCAGTGATCTGAAAACATTCCATTATAGTGATAGATGTGGAAATCATTGAAAGGAAGAAATAGTTGAAAGAAATCATTGACCATCATGGATGGACATTCTTGTGTTCTGTGATATTTTGAATGAGATGTAACAACATTTTAACAATTTCATGTGTGACTCAAATGTCCTCAGTGTCAAAATACGTTTTGGGACCCGTGTATATCTGAATGCATAAAATTAAGTTTTGTGCAACCACTAAAAAGTGAAATTCAAATGCTTTACAGTGAGGCACATTCTGCAGCATTAGAGAAAACTGTGAAAGAAAATCTGAACAGAGAAGGAAGCTCATAATGTACTGAAAAATGACACTATTTATACATAAAATAAATATGTCTTTATAAAGATGGATGCATCCAATGATCTGTTTAAGGCCACGGCGGTTCGCTGCTGTAATCACACATCTCCATCTACTGAGCTTTATCTATTTATCACTTGCAGCTCCTGAATGCTGAAACCACATTTTCACATAATGTGAGTCACAAGGACGTCAATGAAGCAGCAGTCATTCTCATCATGAAAAGGTGAATGTTGAAGTGGATTTCTGTATGCTTTTGAGTATTCTTACACAAAATCTCTTTAAGGACTAATACATTGCATTGGGCTTTTGAAGCTGAAGCTGAAGATGAGCGTTTAAGTTTTATGACTCTGCAAGATGTTTATTTAGTCCACTACAGTTTGCACACACATTCAGCCTGTCTCTGGGTGATTTATAATGCATATTTTTAATATTTTGTATAAATTACTGCTGTATGGTTGTGCATAATATTTCACCATCAGCAACTAGAGAACCAGAGTGTTTTATGAAATATATAGGATGAAATGAGCTGTCCAATGTCTTTCCACATCTAAGAGCTTAATTAATTCATCCATTAATCAGACCATACACTCGTTAGAGAGCGGTAACATTTAAAACTGATGTTCATCCGTTTTTTTTTTATTTTAAGCCTATTAAGGGTATGAGATGAGCTCAGAGACCTGAAATCATTATATTTGTTTAATTTAGAGTTCCTATGCAGTCTGATATTACACCGCCAGCCTTTCTGAGCCAACGACTAACCCAATGACAACATCAAGATTCAGAAGATGCTGTTTTACACACACACACACACACACACACACACACACACACACACACACACACACACACACAAACACACACACACACAGAGTGAAGTGGCAGTTTAATGCTCATGGGTTTTAACCTGAAAGACCTTTAGGGTTACTGAGACTGACACAGGCCTCCTGCGACGCTTAACTGATGCTGGAGCTTCACTTCAGATGAAAAAAAATGTGTACTACATGAGAGCATAAGACATTACACAGAAAAGCTCCCAATAAACAGAGAGAGCCTCTACAGATAATGAATAAACCAATCTGTTTTATGAGCACATTTCTAAACATTTAGATGGACACTAAAATATACAATATCAATGTACAGATGTATTAAAAATTGAAAATATAGGACTACTGTTCAAAAGCTGGAGGTCAGTAAGGTTCTGTTTTTTTTTTTTTTTTGGTGGGGGGGGGGGGGGGGGGGGGTAGTGGTGCAATTTCGAAAGAATCAGAACTTCTGTTAACCAAGGATGCATTGATCAAAAGTGACAGTTAAAGACATTTATAATTATTACCGAATATTTCTGTTTCAAACTAATTTTTCTTTTCATTTGATCGTTTGATTCATATGTGTATAATAAAAAAAATGTAATGTATCGCAGTTTCCACAAAGAAATTTTGCAGTGCATCTGTTTTCAACACTGGTAATAATCGGAAATGTTTCTTGAACAGCAAATCAGCATATTAGAATGATTTCTGAAGATCATGTGACACTGAAGACTGGAGGAATGATGCTGAAAATACAGATTTGACTACATAAATAAATTACACTTTAACATATCAACATAGTAAACAGCTACTTGAAATCCTAATAATATTCCACATTATAATTATTATTATTAATAATAATATGATTTATTTTTTTATTTATTTTTTCCTGCATTTGTAATCAAATAAATGCAGCATTGTATGGCTAAATTTAATCATTAAATCTCAAAAACTACAAAATAAATATGAAAGCTACAGTATGCCTGTTGTAATGGCACAGAACCAGACAGCTAACCAAAGTCATTTACCTTTATTTTGAGGTTCATTTCTAATGTATTTTTTTCAAGGATTAAATTAGCATTAAAATAAATAGATAAATAAAATAATTTATATATACAGTTCATAGTACGGTTTATGTCTTGGATGCTGTCAACATTCTGATATTGTACATTTCTAAAATGTTCATGTGCTAGAATCATGTACAAATGTGTATGAATACTAATGTGATAATATGAGAGATACCTGTGATGAAGGATCCTGAAAGCCTCTTGATTTCTGTGTGATGAGGTTGAGCGACACAAGCATCTGATTACAGCACTGATGCTTTGAACACAATCTCACAAAGACTTGCTGGAAACATGCTAAAATACTTCAGAGCACTGAGTTTTGCTCTTAAATAAGAAAGTTTGTGGCAGTTCACGAACAGCAAAGTCAGCGGAAAAGTGCAGCGAGCAATCAGTCCCATTCAAGCCCCATTAAACCCCATTGACTTCATGTAATCAGACTGCTTGTGCTGGGAACTTGTCAGTTCAATGTTATTTTGCATTTATGCGTTCAACAAGGACAAACAAAGCTCGCATCCTCACAGACGACAACCTGATGAGATGCTAATGTTTGGAAGAGCTTTCTAAATATATGCGTTTCCACTGTTCTAGCCAGTTTTCCTCCACATCCGTCCTAGAATTTGGGTCGTCAAATGAATGCTGCTTGATAAATTTTCTGAAATTTTAAGCTGCGTGCTACTAATTAAAAAAAAATTATATAAACAACAATAATAATAATAATAAATAAATAACTGCAGAATACATGTTATGAATCAATAGTTCCTCTTCAGGAACTCGAGCTGCGTCGAACGCTTTGGGGAAACACCTTTGGCAAGATCGACTCTGAATATTGTGTGCAATCTGTCCAATGGAAGGGGTGTGACGTCACAAGCGGGGTGACGTAGTGACCAGGAAGCTATAAAGGCACGTTCCGCGCAGCTGTCTTCAGCTTTGCATCTTTCAGTAAGTTCTCTGTGTGTGCATGTCTAAAGTCTGTCTTCTGAGTCTTATTTACCGTTGTCTGTCTCAAAAGCAACATCATGCCTAAAAGCAAAGCTAAGACTCGACATTTGAGGGGCGATTCTGAATCTCGCTATATATTGTGTGTTCCTCCCTGCCCTCGCTACATTACAGGTGGGGATACACACAGTCTATGTATGGTTTGCCTGGGATCGAATCATGCTGAGTCGGCTCTCAAGGGAGCGATTGCTAATGCGGACGCTTCGATCCAGGAGGGCTCTCTTCAAGGAGGGAGCCTTCACCAGTGTTCCCCGTGGTGCTGGCCCCGCTTCTGCCGAGGCAGAGTGGCTGCTGCACTCGTGGGGTTCGCAGGTGGATCTGGCAGAGGGTATGGAGACGGGCCAGTCTTTATCTCCTTTCTCATCTGCCAGATCCGGCGCCCAAACCCTGGGTTCGGAAGCTAGCTCATTGGTTTCTTCCCCCCAGGATGAGGGGTCTACACATCACCTCTCTTCATCTGATGAGGTGGAAGTGGAGACTATTATTAGGGATTCGCCACCCCTATTGCCCCAGTATGAGGAGCTATTGGAGGTGGTTACTCGTGCAGTAGACAGATAAAAAATCGACTGGCCAGCCGAGAAACAATCTAATGCCCAAAATAGCAAGTTACATGAACGCTTTTTGCGGCCGAGGCAACCACCTCCATCCCGGAGCCTTCCATTTTTTCCTGATCTCCATGAAGAAATTGCGAGACCGTGGAACCACCCCTATTCCACCCACCTCTTCGGCCCCGATTCTCAGTATTATAACAATATCACGGGGATCGAAGAGCGGGGTTATGGAGTGATGCCTCGGGTTGAACAGAAGCTTCATCTGTCTCCCGGTATGGCATCATCTCTAAAGGCTCGGGCATTGCCCACTAAGCCATTAAAAACAACCTCTATGCTAGTGGGCAAGGGTTATGTGGCAGCAAGTCAGATGGGGGCATGTCTTCACACTATGGCAGTCCTCCAGGCATATCAGGCTGACCTGCAGAGAGATGTAGATGAGGGAGAGGGGATCAAGTCTGACGATATCGCTGAACTTAGACGGACCGCTGATCTCTCCCTCCGCGCAACTAAAGAGACCCGCTCATGCTATTGGGCGCTGTATGGCAGCCTTGGTGGCCGCAGAGAGGCATTTCTGGCTGATCCTGTCTCAGATAAGAGAACGGGACAGGGTCTGCCTCCTGGATACCCCGCTTCGGCCTTCTTGCCTGTTTGGCGACACAGTTAACACTGTTGTCGACAGGTTCAAGGAGCCGGCATTGCAGAGTTTCCTCCCTCGTCACTCTCTCGCTCAAAAACAGAGTGTCGCCACTCGTGCTCCCCCACGTCGGGACCAAGAGTCTCAGCGACCCTCTGATTCGGGGACTTCCAAGCCCAAATCAGATCTTCAGGCAATTATTGAAGCTAGGAAGTCCTCGACAAAGAAGTCCTGACGCCAGAAGCTGGGGCAGAGCGCAATCCACCTCAGTATACGGTGCCCACCTCACCTCAGTGCCCTCTTGAGGCCGGTCTGCCAATCCTGCCAGAGTTTCGGGTTGCAGCGGTCTCCAGCGGGCGCTACTCCCAGTTATTTCCGCCGGTGAGTGTAGCGGAGCTGGGAGGTTCACCTCCCCTTTGGGGGCTTCTTACACCAGAGGCCAGTCTCGAGAGACTGATTCCCTTAGTACAATTATTTAGCAGCATGGAAACTACTGCCAAATGTATCTCAATGGGTCCTGCACACAGTAGAGAAAGGCTATTGAATTCAGTTCTGCCATCCACCGCCGATATTCAATGGGGTTACACCGACAGTAGTCGGCCCCCAGCAGGCTCTGGTGATGGAACAAGAAGCGAATACCCTATTAAGGAAGGAGGCCACCGAGGTGGTCCCTCCTCAAGACATGGAGTGCGGGTTTTACAGCCGGTATTTCATAGTTTCAAAGAAGGATGGGGCGGGGGGGGGTTGCGTCCGATCTTAGACTTACCTCATCTAAACCTCTCAGTTATGAAACTGAAGTTCAAAATGCTCACCGTCAAGCAGGTTGTAGCTCAAATTAGATCCAAGGACTGGTTTGTCACAATAGATCTCAAAGATGCATACTTTCACATCTCCATCCTTCCACAAGTCAAGTCAAGTCACCTTTATTTATATAGCGCTTTAAACAAAATACATTGCGTCAAAGCAACTGAACAACATTCATTAGGAAAACAGTGTGTCAATAATGCAAAATGATAGTTAAAGGCAGTTCATCACTGAATTCAGTGATGTCATCTCTGTTCAGTTAAATAGTGTCTGTGCATTTATTTGCAATCAAGTCAACGATATCGCTGTAGATGAAGTGACCCCAACTAAGCAAGCCAGAGGTGACAGCGGCAAGGAACTGAAACTCCATCAGTGACAGAATGAAGAAAAAAACCTTGGGAGAAACCAGGCTCAGTTGGGGGTCAGTTCTCCTCTGACCAGACGAAACCAGTAGTTCAATTCCAGGCTGCAGCAAAGTCAGATTGTGCAGAAGAATCATCTGTTTCCTGTGGTCTTGCCCTGGTGGTCGTCTGAGACAAGGTCTTTACAGGGGATCTGTATCTGGGGCTGTAGTTGTCTAGGTATCGGCTGTCTTTCAGGGCAGTAGAAGTCCTTTCTAGGTGCTGATCCACCATTTGGTCTGGATACGTACTGGATCCGGGTGACTGCAGTGACCCTCTGATCTGGATACAGACTGGATCTGGTGGCTACTGTGACCTCGGAGGCCGCAATGTGTTGGTGTGCACCGACAACACATCGCTGGTCTCTTTTATCAAACACCAGGGAGGTCTGCGTTCACCCCCTTGTACAAGTTGGCACACCAAATCCTCCTGTGGTCCCAGGGCAAACTCTTCTTGTTAAGAGCAGTATCTATTCCTGGGAGATTGAATGTGGGAGCAGACATGATGTCGAGACAGGGGCCGAGGCCCGGGAAATGGATGCTTCACTCCGAGGTGGTGGAGCAGATATGGCAAATATTCGGCAAAGCCCAGGTGGACTTATTTGTGACTCAGGAGACATCGCAATGTCCCCTCTGGTTCTCTCTAGTTCATCCAGCTCCTCTGGGACTGGACGCTATGGTACAGACCTCGCCGAGGCTTCGTCTGTACGCCTTTCCCTCCATCGCTCTGCTCCCGGGAGTTCTGGCGAGAGTACGCCAGGACGGGGTCCGTCTGTTGTTAGTAGCCTCTACATTTGTCAGATTCTACAATCTAGATATGCGAGCCACCCCTGGCTCTTCTGTCCGCTCGCCTTAGCTGTGCTCTTTGGATACACACTAGGCAGGGGTTTGGAAGTCTGGCAGCGTGGGCACATCATTTCCCAAAGCGTTCGAAGAGTAAGAGTAACGTCCCAAGGTTACGTATGTAACCCTAGTTCCTCGAAGGAATGAGACGCTGCGTTGTATCGCCATACTCCAGGCACCCCTGCCCACGATTGCTTCCCTACTCAAAGCTGAAGCGAGCTGCGTGGCACGTGACTTTATAGCTTCCTGGTCACTATGTCACCCCTCCCATGACGTCACGCCCTTCCACTGGACAGATTGCACATGATATTCAGAGTCGATCTTACCAAAGGCGTTTCTCCAAAGCGTCTCGTTCCTTCGAGGGACTAGGGTTATATTCTTAACTTTGGGGCGTTTTCCTTGCATTTATAAAAATATGTAAGCTTTTTTAAGCAATATACATTTGCAATGTAAAAATAAAAATAAAAGTATTACAGGATGGCATGTATATAGTGCCGTACAACTTATAACAGTCTATATTGCAGCATAGATATACTGAGATATGCTGAGATATACAATCACTATTATACAAGTGGTAAACCAGAAAGCTGCATGATGAATCATAATTATGACATGTGGCCTGTTTATAAAGCATGGCCAATAATCAACACCATCAGCAAAAAGCATAAACTAAACACTAAAATAATGCAAAAAACATGATCAATTTATCAATTAATCAATCAATCAGTCAATCAATCAATATTCAAATAAACATCATGTGATAATTCAGAATTTTTTCTGGCAAAAGCCATAGATTTGATTACATTTTAAAGTTTTCCAACCAGTTAACACATTTTGCTGCTACATTTTTGTTGCTTCCTATACTGTATAAACTATACAAACTAATTTTAGTGTTCATGTGTCAACTGTCAAATAAAGAAATAACTTATAGGTTTTATTACCCTTTTAAATGTGAGCCCCTTTTAGAAACAACTTCTTTCACAGTATGAACTTTGCACTGTCTAATGTATTAATCATTTTTTTTTCTTTATAATAAACAAAGGCAAAACTACAATTTTTTGTTATTTCAGAATTATTTAATGTATCTCCTATTAAACCAAAAATAAAAAGCAGGTTAATATAAAAAGGGTCTATACTTAATTAAAATTAATATTAATAATAGTCAGCCAACAAACATTAGTTTGACAACTGCCATTAGCCACGATTTGCTGGTTTAAACAGGTCTAATGCAAAAATATTCTTCAATATTTCTGGTTCATTTACCCATAAAAGAAAGACTGTACCTTTTGTAAGTGTATATAAAGGTTAATTTTGTCAGTTAGATACACTAGCATGTAGATAATTCAAAGGGAGTCTTTAAAATTAGCCACAGTTTCCTTGTAGCTTCTAGTCGTACTAGCTACTCTCTTAGCTTAATTTAGCCTTAATTGAACTCATTTCTCTATTGTGCAGGAGCTGGTTGTTCAGCCAACTAAATTTTTTTGGAGTCGTTTGCCCAACACTGCATATGCTAACGTGCAATATTCATAATAATGAGACATCCCCAGAACACACAGGCACCAGTATTACAGACACAACGCCCATTCACTCTCTCTCTCTCTCTCTGTCTGTCTTTGCTACTCTACCGCAGTCTTATCAGTTCTGCATGTGCACTAGTCTGATAGAGCCGCGAGCCATGCAGCAAGATAACACAAAATAATTAGTTAACATTCAGCTTACAGAGGGAGAGAGGAGGTTAAGACTTGGATAAGCACCCACAATGTCTGCAGCTAAATTATTTATACATTTTATCCAAATGCATACATGAGATGAAGCTGTGTGGGAGAGAGCTGGCTAGTGCCAGTGTTTGTGTGTCTGTGTGTGTGTCTGTGTGTACAGGCGCATGCTTTGAGATAAGTGCGGTGAATAATGAAATCCTGACTTCCTACTTCTGCCTTTAGAAGAAAATTGCACAGAGCCGTCTGCCGTCTGCTAATTCAGATACACCTTTCCCTGCAAAACTCCCTCACTCTCAGTAACCGTCTAAAACACTGTGTGCACATAAATAATGGTTTATTTAAACTTCGCCACAAATGTCCACTGTGAGATTTAACCACCGCCCAATCTTTCCTTAAATGTCTAGCATCTCACTTATTAGCATTATTTTATGCAGGGCAGTCAGAGGTTCAAGGTTGGATAAATATGAGCATCATTATTTTTTCCTTTAAAAGATATGAAATAAGGAAGAACAGTGCAAATGGAGAACATAAAGGGGCCTAGTTTTGAGCCCTGTGGAACCTCTTTAAAAGGCAGAACTGGTTTCTCTTTATCTCTTTCCTCTAAATCACAACACACACACTCTTATCAGCTGCCAGACTTCACATCACCTCTATTCCCAGAATTCCCAGTAAATTCCCTCAGCACCTGCACACTGATAACAGGTTTAATCCCGCAAGCGACAGCCGGAGGTGTGTCGTAGTGGAACACATGGATCTGAGGTGTGTACTTCTCGAAATGAACATTTTAGCTAGACACACATAAAACAATTATCTTTGTTGGCACAATCATCCTATAAATGCAAGACAAACGCAACAGTTAACCATGTCTTTCTTCTTAATGCATGATGGCTGGCTGTGTCATGGTATAAACCGTGCAGCAAAGAAACAATATTCAAATGTGCTGCAGTAGAATATATATATATATATATATATATATATATATATATATATATATATATATATATATATATATATATATATATATATATATATATATATATATATATATATAGTTGATAATAATACAAAGACTATTGAAGTACATTTTTCAAAAAAAAAACATATTTCAGCTTTTTTTCTACATCAAAATTTTATGTTAAATTCAATGTATTATTTGTAGATCGTGTAATTATTTGTGAAATTTAATAGCAAATACGGAGTGAAAACTTTTAATATACCACTTTTTTCAGTGTATGTATTCACACTTTTTTGAAGAAGAAGAAGAATAAGAAGAGGAAGAAGAAGAAGAACTTATTTTGGTGTGTTAACTAAAATACTAAAACACATGCAAAATACTTGATAATTTTAAATACAGTTAACTATTTGATCAGTACCGCCGCTCCCTATATGCAGAGTACACAGACCATCAGGACAAGACCACAGGAAACAGATTATTCTTCTGCACAATCTGACTTTGCTGCAGTCTGGAATTGAACTACTGGTTTCGTCTGGTCAGAGGAGAACTGGCCCCCCAACTGAGCCTGGTTTCTCCCAAGGTTTTTTTCTCCATTCTGTCACCGATGGAGTTTCGGTTCCTTGCCGCTGTCGCCTCTGGCTTGTTAAGTTGGGGTCACTTCATCTACAGCGATATCGTTGACTTGATTGCAAATAAATGCACAGACACTATTTAACTGAACAGAGATGACATCACTGAATTCAATGATGAACTGCCTTTAACTATCATTTTGCATTATTGACACACTGTTTTCCTAATGAATGTTGTTCAGTTGCTTTGACGCAATGTATTTTGTGTAAAGCGCTAAATAAATAAAGGTGACTTGACTTGAGTTTGCGTATGGCACATGGTGGGGGCTGTGAGGGGAGATTCCATCTTAGTTTCTACAAAAACTTTCTTTATGAATTTTACCATATAGGCCTACATATAACAATACAAATCTAAACATTAACACACACACAAACACTATATAATTAAAAAATGCATTTTGTGATGAACGCAGTTTGCAGTAACATTTGTAGTAACACGTGACGCGCCATTCCTGCATCTGTGGCCCTCGCCCGCTCTCGTTCTCACCTCCTTTTTGCAGCTGAATACAAATTATCAACATAATTAATGGACAGGCTGTATCTGGGAAAATACATTGGCGCAGAGAAAATTTAAATTTAAATAAAAAAAGCCCAAGATCAGGTAGCTACGTTTATGATCCTGTGAAACTTTTTTTGACTGTTAGTAACGTTTTTTAATGTCAGTAATAATTTCACCACCAACAACAATGCATTTGACTTAATATTCTAGTTGACATGACTTAAATGTAATATATAAAAACAATTAGAAAATCAGAAATCTATATTAATAAAATTATAGCCATAATTGTCAAGAGCTACAATTGTAATTTTTAAAGCATACAATTTAATTACAATTTATTTATTTATTTATTTACTTTTATATTTTATTAAAGTTATCTTGTGAGCCCTCACATAAGAAGAGATGAGAAGAGCAGGAAGAAATGCAGGAGAGCAGGAAGAAATGTGACAGAGACTGACCATGAGTGACGGCAGATGGAGAAGAGGAAACGCATTCCAATGAACACACTGCCCTTGGGTTCTGCCGACGCGGCACTTTCTAGAGTCTAGAAATCCAGGCCAGGATCACAAAAGAGGCGTCTGGGGCTCCTCTCTCTCGTGAGGAAGGCCAGCAGATCAACCGTTTCCCATTTGACTGACAGCACTCAATAAACGCAGCAGACAGCAGCCCCACTGGCCTACGTGTAAGCAACTGTGAAAGATCCTCTTTCTTATAAATTAAAAGTAAAATAAATTAATGTAAACTTTTATAAAATTTCTCATGTGTTGTGTCATGTTCTTGTCTATGTTTATTTTATTTTATTTTATTTTTCTTATAATAACTTTGATGATGATGTTTAAATGTTTGACAAATGCAGTCAGGAAATGACAGGTTAATTACTTACTGTCCCACCATGAAGTTGAAATTATGTAATGCTAGATTAATTAATTCATATTTATCCAACATACTGTACACTATCGTTCAAAAGTTTGGGGCCAGAACATTCTTTTTCTTTCTTTTTTTTAAGATACTGATACTTCTTTTCAGCATATACGTATTATAGAGACCCTAATGACACTAAAGTTATTTATAATGTTACAGAACATTTACTGTATATTTCAGTTTTTGTTCTTTTGAACTTACTGTTCATAAAATATCTGGTTAAAAATAAATGATGAAATAAATGAATAGATGAATGAAGCAGCAACTGTTTTCAACATTGATAATAATCAGAAACGTTTCTTGAGCAGTAAATCATCATATTTTCATGATTTGTGAAGATCTTGTGACACTGAAGACTGGAGGAATGATGCTGAAAATACAGCGGAGCATCACAGAAATACATTACACTTTAACACAGATTCACACAGAAAACAGCTGTTTTTAGTGTACATGACATGTCTTACAAAATAACAACATTGAGATTTGTGTCTCTTATTCATTAAAAGACAAATGAATGGTACACCGTAGTGTGCAATATTTGTGCAGAGTGCCCTGATCAAACCTTTTGATTTGTTTTTTGTTTTTGTTTTTACATTTTTTAAAGACAGAAAGAAAAAACTATCAGTCTCTGACCTTTGACCCCTTGTAAGGAGACAGTTGCCGGGTTTTTCATCAGGACACACGGGTATTAACGCAACACCAGCACTAATCTGCTGGATTCTGAACACATTTCACATGAATAATCCTGGCTTCACCAATCCTCCTCGTAAAACATCTTACAATCAAACACAGGTGGCCTGAAATGAACCGCAAGGACAATCTCACAGCATTCCTCATAAAGAACCAACATTAAGCCGATATTCCCTAGACAACATGAACATGTGAGACACTTAAATTGGATTTTTGTGTAAAACCCCTTCAATAAAACCCTTGTTCATTTAGAAGGAATACGAGAGAGACACGACACAATAACGGACAGACAACTGAGATTAACCATGACACATCCCTGAACAACACAAAACAACCCTGCTTACTCGAAGAGAAGAGATATTAGGATGCTGTTTACCTTCACACAATATTTGAAACTATATAGTAAACTTTCAGCAAACCATTTAACAACTTTAGAAACCTGAACAAACATCATTTTAGATTTTTGTTTGTTTAATTTGCCTGGAGAAGTATTTTTTGATTATCCATTGCATTGCAAATCAATTATTAAGAAGCAACATACACACTTGTGTTCCCTTAGATAGGTTTACTTGACGCTGTGTCAGTGACCAATGTTATTGAAAATCCTCCTTTATGTGTAACTAATCTGATGGCTACTTCACTATTTTTGCTCTCTGTCATTTTGCTTTAATTGATGTTTGAGTCATTGCAGGCTTGCCATACTCCAGGATTCCCTCACGCATTAATGCACACCTGCACTCTTCAACAACAGTTCTGACTGTTAATACACTAAAACATATAGATTACAAGACAAATGTATTTAAATGGGCTAACAAAAAAATGTATTACAAAATGTAGAGTGAACTGCATGTTAGCCTGTTTATTTGCCCAAGTCCACATGTCATACTAACCGGGCAAGAGTTGTTGTTGTGCTGTTTGATAACATTTACTGGAACTATGGTTTAAGGAAACACTGACTCTTTGGACTATGTTGGTAATGATGGAACTTGTGACCATAGTTGCTATTGTGTTTGTTTTCTGGTGGTCGTTGAAGACTTCTTTTATATATTGTTTAAAAAAAGCTGTTCCAACAACAACAACATCAAATTCTTACTTAGTCATTTTATCTTGTTTTTCAGTATAGTGTCAAAATTAAGTGACTTTTTCTTAAAACAAGTAAAAAAAATACACTATATGAAGAAAAGGACCTTATTACACTGAAGCATTAAGATTTCCCTTCACTGCAAGTAAGTACGAGACCAACTCCTGAAAAACAGCGATTGGTCACTCCATAGACCAGGTTTCCACTGCTCCAGAGTCCAGTATCAGTGTGCTTTACAGCACTTCATCCCACAGCACCTACTGTATGTGTGCTGAAAAAATGTGGAAGCAGCGAATGAGGAAGGGATATGAATTTGAGTTAAGCAGTTTAATGTTTTAGCGCCATGTTGCGTTGATTTCATGTCACATTTTTATTAGTTGGTCAGTAATCATTGATTGTTTCAGCAGACACACTGTGTCGAGGCTATCTTTGATCACATGACCGTGACTTTTTTTTGCTGCCATGTGTTTGAGCTCAATCATGTTATTTTTTATAGACTATTTTTTATCTTAAAAATCTATTTTATACACCATCATTTTCGTTTCTATACCTTGTGAATATATCCTCTATTGTATTCTACAACAAAAACAATCAGAGCACCTTGGTATCACTAGTTTTATTTTGATTTCCACTATTTAGCTTATAGCCTGTTAGCATCACCTGCTTGGTTGTCGCTAATCCCGCGTGCATTGCTAATACTCTATACACACATTACCATGGCTTTACTCACTGTTACTTGCTTTAATGGTGGATGTATGTCTACCTTTGATTGCAGGTGAAGACACGTTCGAGCTGCATTCAGAGGCCATGGAGAAGCAGATTTGTGACCTGGAGGTGAAGCAGGCCCAGCTGAGAGAGCGGAGATCCGGGATGGAAACCTCCCGGGCTGATGCTCACAAGTCTGGTGTAAATATACAGCGCGCTGCTAAAAATCCCACTACTTCTACCTTGTCTGTTTCTCTGGACAGGCCCGGTGCACCCAGGACGCGATCTTCCCAGATGTCCTTCACTCCGGTGCCGGGACACCACGGACCCTGGGTTCATCCACAGCGGAGGACACGAGCTGGGCCCCGGGCGACAACTTCTCCCCCTCCGATCTTCGAGATCTCCACCCAGAAACGCTTCGCTCCCCTCCGCGAGACGGGACACGACGCTGTGATCATCGGAGACTCCATCGTCCGACACGTCCGTGCTACGTTAGCCGAAGGTAAAGTGCACACTCATTGTTTGCCTGGTGCTCGTGTTCTCGATGTTTCTGCGTAGAAACCTGCGATCCTGAAGGCCGACGAGAGCCCCAGAGCGGTCGTGCTTCACGCCGGGGTTAACGACACCACGCTGCGGCAGACGGGGACGCTGAAGAGGGACTTCAGCAGCCTGATCGAGACGGTTCGCAGCACGACGCCCGGGGCGACCATTGTGTCAGGACCACTGCCCACGTATCGACGAGGACACGAAAATTTCAGTAGACTTTTTTCTTTAAATGAATAGTTGTTGTCATGGTGTAAAGAACAGAAACTGCTATTTGTTAATAACTGGAATCTTTTCTGGGATCGTCCTAGGCTGTTTCGCGCTGATGGCTTGCACCCCAGCAGAGTCGGAGCAGAGCGGAGCTGCTCTCTGACAACATCTCCAGGAGACTTCGCTCCATGTGACTAGTAAGACAATTCTCAAATAACTATTATGATGACTTTTGTTCCACCCGCTTAAATGATAAAAGTACTTGCGCTGTAAAAACTATTAAGACTGTGTCTGTTCCCCGAATAGTGAGGTCAAAATATAATGTAGGATCTAGAAAAAAATCTTATCGTAATTAAACCAGAAACATGTAAAGTAAATGAAGAAAAACAATTTTGAAAGTTTGGGCTCATAAATATTAGATCACTCACACCCAAAGCAGTTATTGTAAATTAAATGATCACAGATAATAGTTTTGATGTACTCTGCTTGACTGAAACCTGGCTAAAACCAAATGATTATTTTGGTCTAAATGAGTCTACTCCACCAAACTACTGTTATAAGCATGAGCCCCGTCAGACTGGTCGTGGCGGAGGTGTCGCAACAATATATAGTGATATTCTCAATGTTACCCAGAAAACAGGATACAGGTTTAACATGATAATGAATGACTCTTTGAGCATGAGTATGAAAGAAAAATAAGAATTTTTGGCTTAGCTTCATGGAGACACATTCAGATGAATGGAGAGTGAAGTATATCCACATCTGTTGAGGATGCTTGATCTTTTTGATGATGTAGGTTACTTTCGATGCAGGGATGGCCGATCTCGACTGACTGTCCTTCCAATCATGCCACGTACACTGCTCGATTGTGGCGAAATGTGTTCAAAACACAACCTGAATATTAAATACGTTTGAAACTGTCCTGAGTGTTTGTGACAAACTAGAGGAATGTTTGGCGAGTATCTGTGTAACAAATTAGCATTTTGAAGCTGTCTTGAGCCGAACTAGAAGCAAGTCTCTGTGCGACAGAACTGAACTGACTCTCTGTTTATCCGTGCGACAGAACTCTAGGCTGACTAGTGTGTGTCTTTGCGACAGACTATGGCAAACATACGTAAGGGATGGTCTTATATAGCTCAATAATTGTACCGGGACGAGTTACAATCAGCTGAGTGTCAGCTGATGCTTCAGTCATGCTGTGTTCTGCCTGAACTACATTTGAGCTCCAATCGTTGCTCAAACTTCATTAATGATAATCAATCAAACAACAGTAATGTGAACATCCACAGGGATGCTCCAGAGAAGAAAAACCCTCTGGTGAGATGAGAGATGATGGAAAGTGGTCGCCTGACCCTCAACTCACAGTGAGGTCAGAGTGGACACTCCCACATTAACTCCAGCCCAGCGAAGATCTGTGCTTTCAAATTACATTCCATTACAGACCTGCCAGATCACAGAGAGGCAAAAGCCATCATCACACCTTCAGAGAGAGATGGGGGGGGGGGGCTTAATAACCTAGTGTACGATATGATCTGAAGAGGGCTGTTTTCCATCTCCAGTATGAAAATAGCCTCTTATTTGCCACTCTTCATTTCCTGGAGAGATGCTTGATGTCGGCCTCTCAGCATTCTGCTCTCGTCGACCGAGACTGTGCCATTTATTCGGCTCTTGTGCAGAAGATAAAGAGGGGGCGGGGCTTTCTCCTCAATAACCTGCTGTAATTGGACACAGCTGCAGGTCAAAGCTCTGTGATTGGATAATCAGACCTCTGGGTAATAACATACTCCTGACATAAACATTAGGGAGCAAGATAAAGAAGCGAGGGTTGATCCTGTGTTTACAGACCACAGACATTCAGAATGGTGAAGTGATTTCTCTTGGTTTTAGTGTTATCAACAAACAGGACATGTGCCTGTCCTTATTATCATCAATAACATACAGCACATTTCACTGTGGACGTCCACCTGATAGACAGCCAGATTGTGCGGCACATTAGAAAACAAATTCAGCCCAACATCTGGCAGCCGTTAACCTGGATGAGAGTTTCTAATGATGAAATCTGACCTCTGGTCTGGAGAGACAGTTCTCCCCGTCATGTCCTTCACAAGCAGCAGAGTCCCAGAAAAAATAAATAAATAAATAAATAAAATTAAAAAAACTAATACAGATTCACTCAAGGTAAATTTTGAGCTGTTGTTATATCCTTTTAGAATATTTTTTTAGCAACTTCATAAAAAAAGAAAAGACATATATATATATATATATAGTGTTCTCTTTGGAGAGATTGTGTATTTACTTCTGAATATTTAATAATGACAGCTGAAATTTTCCCAGAATCCCTAAAACCAAACCAGCACCTCATCCTGTGACACTTTGAGAGAATTCATCTGAGACCGTCTGTCATGAAGGGCAGCTTCTTCCTACAGCGAGATCAATGAGCATCACAGGGCCGAGACGGTGATTCATCTTTCACCGGAGCCTTGCAGTGCTTTCCTCACAGAAAGGCTCATAAAGGGATACTGAAAGCTCTGGGCAAGAAGTCTGGTACAAACACCTCTGACCAAACACAGTCCTGGAAGGTGGCAGAGAGAACTCATCCAGGATTAAGGGTGTTTTCCAGGTGTTTCCTGACACCTGCCTCTCAAAGCCGGATCAGGTCTGGAAAAAAGTATCTCAGAACAATTGTTCCTCTGCATGTCTACGACTGAAAGCTTTTAAGAGAACAGCAATGCAGGGTTTTCCCAGACAGTCTGTTTTCACACTTTTGGTGTAGATCTGGCTCTGTTCGATGTCAGTTCAGATTGATTAGTTTGCAGGAAAGCTGTTCTCCAATTTGTGAAACTGAGCTGATTGATTTGACTCTTTATGATTAGACTTCACTTGTTAGACTTTGGAAGTAGTGTTTCCCAACCATAAAGTATGTTATGCCATATACTCTGTAAGAGTAAGTAGCCACGACACTACTTAATTAATTATGACACAATTATGAAGCACTATTGTATTTATTTATTTTTAGTATCATTTAGATACTATCATATACTGTATTTTATAAATATTTTATTTAGTTTGTATTTAAAAAAAATATATATATATATATATATATATATATATATATATATATATTTTTTTTTTGTTGGTATTAATATGTGATTAAACAAAAATGAGAGATGCTTTCTTTGCTAATAAAAAAAAATAAATGCTATGTGTAGCATGTGGAAGCATAATTAATACATAAAGAAACAATAAATAAATGCAGCCAAATGATCAGATAACTGCCCAGTAGGTGGTGATATGCATATCAGTGTAAATATATCTATGTGAAAATCTGCAGTAAACTAAAGTAGTAGTATAGTGCACTTTGTTGTTGCAAAAATGGAAAATGGCAAACCATTTCAGCAATACTGTTCAACATAAATGTATTTGTTCAGACAGGTGGGAGGGATTCTGTTGGTCTGCTGTTCTTACTATTTGTGACTCCAAAGGTTTTGTAAACAGGAAAATGTGTACCATCTTCAGCACAACTTGTTCTCACTGTGTCCAAAAACAACGTCTGGGAAGATGCTTTCATTAAGGTTCTGACTGATTTAGGATCCATCGATAACCTGCTGCCGTCGCAGCACAGAGATGAATGAGACTGAGGCAGTGCGCTGTGACCTGCTGCTAAGGTACTGACAGATTTAGACCTCAGCCAGGCCGAAGTGTTCCTTAAATCCTGATCATCTGCACATGGGCATCAGTGCTTAAAAGAATAAAAGCTGCTGTGATTTCCTTTGCAGATTGTTAGTAAAACTTCAGTGTGCTGCAGTTCGCAAGGCTACGGACAGAACTCATCCTCATTTGCTGAGGTTCGCTGAACTGTTCATTAGTGATGTTTCCTGAGGAATGCATTAGGATTACTGTCGCTCATACACACATTCAGACAATTAGCGAACACTTTTATCCGATACGACTTACTGTTGATCAGACACACTAATTATTTAAAGATTTGTCCTCAGTTTCTTTTCTGCGTCTCAGTTACTCATGGCAGAGTTGAGGTGACAGATGTGTTGAATGATTTTTTAAAATAATATCTTCTATAAACTACCATTTTCACCTGTATGTCTTTCTGTAGAGCCTCATGCAGAACCTGATTTTACCAAGTGAGACATGTTCCTGGGACAACATTGTGATTAACCAATCAGATTTGAAGAACCAGTTTATAGATTTTGTGAAGTATACGCTTAAAATCACTGTTTGGTGCTTGTACATCAGTGTCATTCATCTATCATTTCCTCTGATTTTAGGGATTACTCATGGTTAGGGTTAGGTTTAGGTGTAGGGATATGGTCAAGAATATATTTTTGGAGTAAAATGTTGTTCCAGGGTCAACAAAATATGTTGACCTAGGAACACATCTAACTCAGCAAAATCAGGACTTGCAGAGCCTCATCGGATGGAGGAGCATTGTGCATGAGCGAAAAATCACCGAAGGCCAAAAAAAATGAAATCATTGATCTGATGAAAATCCTTTGATAGCTGAGATGTGTGTGTTTGGGACAGTATGCTACATGAACAGCTCTGTTTTATGTCTTCTCGATGTTCAAGACATGGTGAAAAACTTCCATTAGACGCTTCCCTCAGGGTCGGACTGCTGTCCTGAGATGATCGACCGTGGAACACACCAACCTGTCCTCCAACCAATACGCTCATATAGGTCGTTTGTCCAAATCCCTGAAATACGACTCATCAGAGCGTATCCTACAAGTGCGGCCCTATCGGCAAAAGGTCGTTTTCATATTAATGTTTTGTACTCTTTTATTTGCACTCTGGTTTGAGTTTCGTGTAGCTCAGTTTGTAGATTATTGCGTTATACCTTGATATGTAATCATGCTATCATGGGTTTGATCCCAGGGAACGGACATGCATGAAAATGTATATGCTCAATAAATCATAATTTAGCATGATTTCTGTGAGGGCTAGCTTTAGGGGAGGGGTTAGGTGTGGTCGAACGAATAAGCCACCTAGTAAAATATGTAGGAAATACTGTGAGATTGGTGTAAAAAGCCCACACATTGCATTTAAATAAACGTGCGTTTTGATTGGTTATGACGGTTCATTTCATGACGACAGATGCAACGCGATACTGTTATTATTTTTACACCCGCTAGAGGGCGCTTAACTTTAAAACGTAAATATTGGTCGTAATAAGGTGCTTGCACAAACGACCTATATGGTCGTTTTTTGTTGGAGGACAGGCTCGAACACACACATATCGCAGGAGGCTGTGAATGAAGCTTCTGATAAATAATACAGTTTTATCCATCATTAACTTGAAAATGGAAAAGCAGTGTAGGACGATATTCACAGGATGAGTCTTCCACCAGCCTGCTTTTATCACAAACATGTATTTGTACAATTTTGGGTCAGTTATGAGTCGTTCTTATTTGAAAAATTAATTTGGACCTTTAGTTGAAAATCTGCATTCTCCAGTTTGAACTTTGGCAGTAAATGTTTCATCATATTTTATTTTATCAAGGCAAAACACCACAGGTGAATGTTTAGAAATGTTTTCTAAAAGGATGTTAATGTAAAAATAAATAAATAAATAAATAAATAAATAAATAAATAAATAAATAAAATATATTGTTATAACATGATTACTATAAAATGATAAATCCGGGCTTAAATTTATATTAGTTTTCCTTAAATCAGAAAATACTGTCAAAAAAAATAAATTTCCGCCATGTTATTATGAAGAAAATGTTCTGTAAATAATTGTGAATGATATATGAACAAACCACTGAATGAAATCCTTCAGAATATCATTAGAAATTAAACTGTAAGTTTTAGTGTATAAACCTGCTGCTGAAGTGGATAAGAATATTTCAAGATATGTATCGGAATTGAAATCTAAATATGCACATAGATAATGTGCAAGAAAATAAACACAAACGTGTACTTTGGTTGATTGTTGGTTTCCATTAATCTCAAACAACACAGTATGAAAAGCCAAATAAGCCTGAATCTCAAAACTGACCACTGTATATATATATATATATATATATATATATATATATATATATATATATATATATATATATATATATATATAATTTTTTTTTTTTTTTTTATTCCACAGCTCTGACCTAAATATTCCCACCGTGCTCGTGTCACTTGTGCTTTGAGGACACGGCTGTACGTTCAGTGCAAGACCCTCTAAAAGCAGAAGTGTGTTTTCTAGGTTTCTAGGACGGTCCTAATTAACATTAATATTGCACCAGCTGTTCTATGTAACTGCAGAAAGTTCTAGAATTAAACCTGTAATAAAAAACAAAGAACAAATGAGTCATTCTAGCCTGAGAAAGACTGTCAGCTCTGATTCTTTCTGTCTGGCTGAGTGCGTGTGCTAAAGTCGAACCGGCTCTCAGCACTGTACATACAGTCATATGTAAGAGGCAGGCCTCTGTGGGAATAAAGGAGATATTTCCAACATGCTCCTTGTACACGCTGATTGAAAGACACTAGGAATGTTTAGAGGTGTATTGACCCAGGACTTGTTTCAAGTGAAATATGAAGTACTTTTGCACAGATGTTTGACTGCAAGTTAATGAACACACTGGATTGAATGTGGATCATCTGCTGTGCTTCAGGGTGAAAGCCTGGAAGTTAGTTGAGATAAGTTGAGAGGGAGTCTTGAATACAAATTTAAGTTCGCTAAATTGATTCGATATCACATAATATACATTACCTGGCCAAAAAGATGGACAATTTTTAGCTTTAATTATGCATTCTTCGTGGCACTGATTCAATAACTTTATGCCCCATCACAGCATATATTTCCATCAAGGGCTGCATTTATTTTTGGTGGCGATAGAGTATTGACAATGGGAGAGTCGAACCAGCCATAAATATTTCCTAACAGCCAAGAAAGTGTGTCTGCATCCTCAATCAGTCCTGTATCACCTATGTGTTGCAGAATGAACTCCAGAAGTATAAGAAAGCTACAAGAATCACTCTGTAGATAAGTTTGTGATGGAAAAGATGCCACAGAGTAAGAATCTCTCAGCAGAGCTCATGTCTAAACGAGGAACGTCCAGAGAAATATGAGGAATATCTGAGAAATTGCCTTTGATATGAGGTAAGGATTTATACACGAGGTATGACATGAGATAAGGTCTTTAATAATAATTAGGAAGAAGGAGATGCATGAAGCTAAGAGATATGGCATCAACTACAAGAACCAATGGTGCGTTCCTCTGGGGAACATCGTGTGTATTAGTTAAAAAGTTGTAATTATGACATATGCATTCAAGCACTGTTGACAGAGCAAGATGGGCAAAAAATACATACATAATAATAATTCACATTATTTGTGTTTTTGCTTTTTGTGTTATGTATGAAGGTGCTTTAAATGGAATCATTCAGTCATTTTCTATGGCAATTTTACAGTGCCATCATATTTTGTAAATGTAACTTAGCTAGATAAAATAATAATAATAATAATAAAAATAATAAATAAATACATTTCCTACAAATACTGAGATTTTGCACACTGAACATGAGTACATCAGTTTGTGTAGCTCAGGTGATTTAAAGGACTTAAACAGGAAGACAAAGTGAAGTATTATTTATTGTAAGGAATGGGAAGTCTGTTTTCATTAAGTTTATATGTGTTTATGGGGAAAATAAGCGAATCATCTATTTGTTTTTCTGTCTTCGGATTAAATAGCATTGATTTCATTAAGTAAACTTGAAAGCAGCGAGTGTTGTAGCAACATCACGAACAAACCTGCTTGTGAATCACAGAAAAGCAAATCCAGCAGATTGTTTGTATTGAAGACACGGGCCCGTCATGTTTCCAGTTTGCTTTATCCTTCTAATATCTGTGCGCTCTCATAATATCTGGCGGGATCCTGCAGGCGTCTCAGTGAGAGGGTTTGTGGTGTGACAGGACGAGACAGACGTTTATCTGGAGCGAGAGTGATCACTGCCCCAGGCCTCTCTCTGATTGGCTCGTCCTCATTTGCATGATTCCCGAGTCTGTTTGGTCTCGGCGGTAAACATGAGAATGACATGCCTGTCTCTCAGAAACCAGAGCGCATAAACCATATGTGATTGAGATGAGTTTATGGACGACACCTGTGAATCAAACCTTGTGAGCTACTACAACAGCCCTGTGCGCCATTTAAATAGCACTGCTTATGTGCAGAAATCCTTTTTTATGTTTGTAATGGTGATGCACTCAAGACTCAGATGCATAGAAATAGGGCAGGAAAGGCAGCCATCTGAGAGGGCCCCCCGAGGGCTGATCAATTTAAATAACCAGAAATGTTCATATTAACAAATTGCACCACCAAAGTCTGGTTGGGATAGACAAAGTTATAAAAGATGGACAAAACACAACACAAACAGAATACTGCATTTTGCTGCCTTGTACCTTACATTTGCAATGACAATAAAGCGGAATCTAATTTAAAGGTCCTTGCACACTGAGTCCAACATTATTGTATGTGAAAGAGGAAAATATTGGGTCCATCCAATCCTGAGATATAGAGAGGAAGGAGAGTTATCAAGGAGATTGTCCCGGGCGATGTCAGTGGCTCATTTTGTGACTTCAGGATCTTTACAGTGCTTCGTGCTGCCAGACAAAGCTGATCAACTTGTCAGACGCCTTTCTGGATTTTGGCATCCACTTTTATGGTGGCAAATCACCTCTTAAAAACAGAAAATCAAACCGAGCCAATTTATTATCATTATTATTTTTTTTATTATTTTTTATGATGGATGAAAGTTTCGGAGGCAGTGTGCAAACGTGATAGACACAATGTAAGGTTGTATTAACGTGCAAACATTTAGGAAAAAAAAAACTCAATGTGTTATTATCGCACACTGTTTTATATTGCACTACGGTACTGAGGTATTTACACAATTTGCTGTATAAATAGCATCTAACTACCTTCACACTTCACACAAAAAAATATTTTTACAGTGTAAACAGACTATCATTATTTGTAGTAAAATAGCATATCACTAAGATTATGTTATCTTTGCGATAGCATCTAATTTATTAACACTTAGTGTTAAAACTGATACAATAAAATTATATTTTGTACAATCAACTTAGTTTTGTTGTTTTCTGGAGAGTTTTCTACTCATAATTATGACTTTGTGGTGAGTTTTCTGTATGAATATCTGTTAAAGTGTAATTTATTTCTGTGATGTGCAGCTGTATTTTCAGAATCATTACTCCAGTCTTCAGTGTCACATGATCTTCAGAAATCATTCTGATATGATGATTTACTTCTAAATTTAAAAGATACTGTATTTTCATCAAAATCAAAAAATTGCAAATTGACAACTGACAAAGTCTAAATGGTAGCAAATGACGATAGTAGAAGACATTAACATATCTTTCTTCCAGCTCAGCTGTCCTTGTCAGGGTTTTGCACTGTCACTTTGTTTTATGTTTTTGTTTCTTGTGTTTAGTGTCAGCACATGGCCTTGTTAGTAGTTTTCTCGGCCATGTGCTCCTTTAGCCTTTCCTCCTTGTTTCCTCTTTACCACACCCTCTTGTTAACCTAGTTGGGCTAATTGTGCTCACCTGTCCCTCATTTATTTTCCTCCCTATTTATAGTGCACCTTACCCTTTTGTGTTTACTGGTCTGTGGACATTCTCATCCCCCTCTGTCTCTGTATGTATATATGTCCATGTATCCTTGTCTGGTTGGTCTTGTGCCCTTGTCTAGTCCTTGTAGTTCTATGTTATTGTCTTGCTCCTTGTTTTAGTAGCTTGTTTGTTTTTGTTTTTGCTTTTATTTGTATTTTACTTAGTTTTTCCAGTCTTGATTCTTGGTTTTGTTTGATTATTCTGAGTTGGTTAAATGGGTAATTTCCTTTCTTGTTACTTAACCTTTTATAATGGTTAGTTTTTCCTTGCCTTGAGTTTTATTAGTTTTTTTGTGGAGCTGTGTCCTGTCTACTCTTGTGTTTAAGCTCCTGACCTGTCCCTGTGTGTCCTGTCCTGGTTCTACCTGCCTGGCCCTTGTTCGGTCTCCGAGTCAGTGGCCACAAGTTCCTGAGGTGTGTGTGTGTGGGGTCTTGCTGCCCCCTCTGTTGCCAAAGTATTCTGCCAGTTGTTTCCTGAAGCCTTCCCAGTGCACTTCACCACCCTCTTGTATCAGTCTTTTGTCAATAAACCCTTGTTATCTCCCTGCAATTGGGTCCTCTTTCCTAGATCCCTGACAGTCCTCTGACACTAAAATATGAAAAACACAATTGAGTCCAATGTAAAAACTGCTGATAAAAGGCAAACTTAATGTCTCTCTCTGCTTTGCTCTATCTTTTTGTAATAGAGAAGCTAATTAGCCAACAGACAGACAGGTCTGTGTGAAAAATGACAATGGTTCTGCTGGAGGGTCCGACAGGCAGCTGGTACTCCATGTCCATCATCAGCTCTGGCATCCGAGCGCCTGGCATGGTTTCCAGCGCAAGCATCCATCCGTGCACAGCTGGCACAGGCCTGAGCAGTCACACAGAACTGCTGCCAGAGCCATTATTAGAGAGACAGACAGCAGCTGAATGTTCAAACGTACAGCCCCACATACAGAACAACATTTGTCATGCACTTCCCAGACTGTGCAGTTTGTGTAAACCACTATAATCAATATCTGGTAGACTCAAATAACCCACTCTGGCAGGGCATATATGCCCGCTGAGCAACGAAAACACACATCAAAGCGCACCTCTCTTCTAGCTATCAGGATTTGTGTGACTACTCATTTTCACTATTCGACGACTTGTCCAGAAAAGCAGCCAACGAGTCGACTCAGAAGTGCAAAGTGCACTAACGCTCTCGTCCCATTTGCACATTTTGTTCAGTGTAACTACAACTACATTAAACTTCCTGCTGGGGAAATTTGCCAAAGTGTGCTAAAAGTTGTCAGCAGTTGTCAAATCAAAGTCATTTGGAAACAAATGTGTGCAAATTCAATCTGTGTTGATGTCCTTAAACAAAATCATGCTGAGATCTGAAGTATTATGAAGTAATCAAAGTATTATTTTAACTTTTAGCAATTTTAGCAACAGTTATAATTACTCAATGAATTTATATGACAAAATATTGAATACAATGACTAACAAACAAGTAATAATAATAATAATAATAATATTAATAACAAAACTGCATGAGTGCGGTATTCCCCCAAATAAAATAAAATAATTAACATCTGTTGTATGGAAAACACTGTTTGATGAAATTCATTCATTCATTTACAAATTATTTCATTAATTTCATTTAATTTCAACAAATCTGTGTTTTCCATATAACAATTCAAAATGGCCTTAGAAAGGTCAGAGATACTACATATATATATATATATTACTCAACTGCAAATAAATAAATATATAAATAATGTAAGTAGATAGTCACAGAGTTTTCCACTTATTACAATCCACATCATTTCACTTTGGCTAATCTGGAATCTCTAGAAAATGCTCTCTAATGGACTGCACTGACTGTCAGATGATGATGTTGATGATTTATTTAACTGAAGAAGGCGGCATTTGATGAGGAACCTGTGGAGTTAAGCCTGGAGTTAAACTTTGAGTTAGGCAAAGGTCAGGGATGGCGTGAGGTTTCCAGATGAAGGTGGGTGTTTCTCGTCCTCTCAGGAGTCCACACAGAGCTGCAGTCTGTTCTACACTCATTTGTAACGGAGGCAGAGCAGCGCCATGGGCTACCAGTTCCACACGAGGCCAAGGTGACCTTTCTCTGGACCGAAACAGAGCTGCCCTCCTGCCGTGTGTTGGTACATTCCCAAATTAAGAGAGACCCTGAAAATCTCAGGAAGGTCAGGCCACATTACTGCCTTCACCAGCCTGTAAACCAGGACAGGCCATCCGTTCACGGTCCAGAGAGAGCATTTGTGCTGTAATTATTACACATATCCAGTGTTTGGAATAACGCCGTTTAAAAGAATGGCGTTAGGTAACGACGTTATTTTTTCAGTAACTGGGTAATCTAATTAATTACTTTTCCCGTCGTTACAACGCCGTTAACATTACTGGACGTTAAATGCGGTGCATTACTATGCATTGATTGAATAAACTGTATAATCAGATCGCACCCTTGGCTCACACAGCTAGTGAGGAGGTGGGTTAATAATGAGATAAGCAATTATGATTGGCTAAAGCAGAGTCATGTGTTTCATGGTAGCCAATCAGAGCTAGTGTTTTTACACACATGCCAGCACACGCGCCACCGGCGCCACACACACACACAGAAATATGGGGTGGTGTTAGCAAAGGGGATAAGACGCATGCCTGTTGTGTGAGAGACCCAGGTTCAAATCCACTGTGAGACACCAATGTGTCCCTGAGCAAGACACTTAACCCCTAGTTGCTCCAGAGGCGTGCGACCTCTGACATGTATAGCAATTGTAAGTCGCTTTGGATAAAAGCGTCAGCTAAATGAATAAATGTCAATGTCAAATATCAAGCTTTGCATGTCACCAACAACAGAGATTTGAAAATCAAATTTAAGACCTTCACAAGACAAAGCTATTTGTGACCATGTACCACAAAACCAGTCACAAGGGTATGTGCTGAATAAATCATCTCTCCATTGATGTATGATTTGTTAGGATGACAATATTTGGCTAAAATGCAACTATTTGAAAATATCTGAGGGAGTAAAAAAATCTAAATATTGAGAAAATCATCTTTAAAGTTGTTCAAATGAAGTTCTTAGCAATGTATATTACTAATCAAAAATTTAGTTTTATATATATTTACGATAGGAAATGTACAAAATATCTTCATGGAACATGATCTTTACTTAATATCCTAATGATTTTTGGCTTAAAAGAGAAATGTATAATTTTGACCCATACAATGTACGTATTGCTGTCTATTTCTACAAATATATGTCTGTGATAATGATGACTGCTTCTGTGCTGCAGGGACACATATATTGTCCCTACAGAACAAACCCATGAAATGAAATAAAATCACAATATATCTGATATTGTTTTACTTAAACAGGTTGTGACAAAGAATCAACAAGGACTTAATATGTCTTATCAGAAAAGTAAGCTACTGCAAAATACATTCATTCATTCTCCACTGAGGTCCACTGATATTGGAGCTGGATCTGATACAATGATAAAGAGTTTGAAGAAATTATTATAAGATAGATTACCATGCAAATATTGTTCAAGATCTTTTAGTGTTTGCAGTGTGTGGGATAATGCATTACAAGTAATGCAAGTTATGTAATCAGATTACCTTTTTCAATTAACTAATTAAGTAACACATTAGTTTTTCATTTAGAAGGAAATATCGGAGTTACTTTTTACAAATAAGTGACAGCAGTTACTTTGTTTCCATGTGTTGAGTGACAGCTCTGGTGTTGCCATGGTGACAGAGATCAGGAGTCAGTGCAGAGTGTTGTGTGTGAACATGATCGCACTGTAGTTCTGGACTAAATATGAACTCATCAACACATTCAGTGTTCCTCCCAATAAATAAAAACAGTCAAACACAACTCAGATTATACAAGCCTGCAATAATTAAATATGTTCAATAAGACAAATATTATTCACAATATGTTTTTTCTTAATCAATGTATTTGTTACTGACCTTCAATGATCCTATTCAACCATAGTAATAAATAAAAATGACACATTTGTGTTTGATTTTAATATTGCTGAATAGTGTTGAACTTTCTTATCCTGCATCATATTCTTCATGTGATTTGTTTGAGCTGCGCCCTCATTTACATTTGCTTCAGCCTGAGGCGCATTCATTTCACTTTTAGCGTGAAAGGGCTTTAACATTTGTAAAAAACATAACTTTTTTATATTAAAAACATGCACGCAAGCCCTGCCCAGATTTAAAAAGTAACTAAAAATTAACGCAACACATTGATGCATTGTACAACTTTTTTTTTTCCTCCAGAATGATATACAGCAATAAAAACGAATTCAATGTCAACACGTATTTATTTATTTTGTATAAGTGATCTCATCTGCAAGTAATGTTTATGAATTCTTCATGCATGCATGTTAATAAATGATAATAGAAGCAGAGTTGTGTATCAATGAAGTAAATAGGGTCAATTGTAATTTAATGATGACTTTAACTCATGGAGGTGAGCGCTGGGAATACTAGCTTCATTAGCCGGTCACACATTGTCCTTTGAAATGAGGCCAATCCACTGACTTTGTCATTCATGGCCTAAAAGACAGATTAGTGGACAGACTAAATGAAGAGTTATGGAGAAGATCACAGCAGAGTGGCAATCTGTTACCAACACACACACACACCCTCTCTCACACACATACACACACACACACACACTAACAAACAAACAAACACATAAAAAAAAAACATGCACGCACACACACACATGTTGGTATTGATGATTACGGGAAAGTGGTTACGTGGTTAGATAAAAAAAAAAAAAAAAAAAATTATTAAATAATAAAATAAAATAATAAATATTCTGCTGAATCCCCCCCCCCCCACAAACACACAAGTCTCTGCTCTCATCTATCAAGTCTTGTCCTGCGCTGCTCTCTGTTGCGTCGGATCTCGCGAGAGAAGTCTCTAATCCACTGAATGCTCTTGACTCATCAGTGCATGTGCTACATCCTTTTTACTATCTCTAGATGATAAAACACAGCATTCTGTCAGCAATGTAACGAGGCAGTAACGTATAGAAACCTCGGCTTGTAACTATACTCTAATTACTATTTTGAAAATTATAATGCGCTAGATTACTCCGTTATTAAAAAAGTAATCAAATTACAGTAACGCCCAACACTGGTCCTCATAAACTACCTTCACACTGTAAAACTCTCACTCCCTCCACCTACGATCCTGCTGGTACAGAGGAAGCAAGGCTAAAGCCTGTGTCATGCTTTCCGTGTCCGTGAGTCCGCTTGGGCCCTCTATGGTAGAAAAATAAACAAAATAAAGCAAAATAAAGTGAACTGTGACATATTATACCCAAAAATTCTTCATACAGTGAATAGTGAAATTGAAAAAAATAAATAAATAAAATAAAATCTACATAAATTGGGAGCAAAAATTATTCAGACACTTTGACCTCACCATATTTTACTTATGTGTTTTTTCCTGAATTGCTACTGCAACCTTTTTACACCACAAACTGAACAACATTAAGCATTGCTTGGTAATTGGTCAACAAAATATTGTTATTTGTGTAAATATTGTCATTCTAACAGCTGTCTGAAGTTTTGGTTGATTGTAATCCATTACATACCTTTCTATCAAAGTTGTCACTTGACATTATCAAGATGAATTTGTTCTGAGATAGTTCTTGTCATAATGCATTACCATTTTCTAAACTATAACAAATAAACTGGGATAATGTTAGAAATGTTGAAGGTGTCTGAATAAATTTTGGTTTGATTGTATATTTATTTTTTACAGTGAAGACTATTCAGTGTTATTTTACATTTAATTAATCAGTTTCTGTACCTGCACCTGACACCTACACACTTGAAAAAAACTGAAACTATTGCAATTGTTTGTTCACGTTTGTTGAGGAGTGGACCTGGATCCGTGTACGCTGTCAGTATAAATACAAGCAGCCTGCTTGCGCGCTGTCTGTGTAAATGTCCGGATTGCTCATTCGGAAAGTATAACACAGGCTTAACAGAGGAGCCATTTATATAATGCATGTGTTTAATTCACGTCTACAGGTGAAATTCTCCCCAGGGCTCGACTGTGTGTGTGTGTGTGTGTCCTGCTCTCTGTCCACCTGCTTGCTGTCTCTCCATCCACACAGACTCGCAAAGGATCAAAGATGATGACAAGTTGTTTTTCAGCTTATTTGCTTTGCCGAGCTAGAGAGGCATTAAATAATTCATTTCCTTGTATGAATGATGAACTATTTGCTAGAGGCCTTTTCAAGAGTGACTTATAATAAAGAGAGAGAGAGAGAGTGCAAGTGTGTGTGTGTGTTTTGTCCCTGTGTCTGTCTTTTTTGGGATGGAATTCTATCAGGATCAGATGATGTGCTATGAGATATGAAATTAACATCAGTATCTCCGGGCCGCTGAGGGGGAACGCGTCTAATCCCGGCCGACTTATTTATTTCTTCATCAGATTTATGTCAAAATATGCATCGCACAGACTCCACCGGAGCTCAGGGCGCACCGTTTCAATCACCGCGTCCAGAAAGCTGATAAATTAATAATTCCATGTTTCACTAAGACGGAGGATTATTTTCTATATATTTTATGATTATGGTTTAAAGCGGAGGTTGATGCTGGAGAGGAGACTCATATTTCTAGATGGTTACATGGGCAGCAGTGACAATAAACTTCTTCATGTCGTAATTCCTGTTTTCCTCGGGTTTGAAGGTGAATTTACAACGCACTTGAGCTAGCTGAGCACCGCCTGGAGCGAGATATGTGAAAACGTCAGAAGTAAAGTTGTGTTCGAGCACTGTTCACTCTACACTCTGCATTAGAGTAAGAAACACTGTGATTTTATATGCAAGAATCTTATGTAACATGAGATTAACACAGCATGAGAAAGAGATTTAAAGACCCCAGTGAGTCTGGACTGTATGATTGGATTGGGAGGGACAGAAGCTTGAGATTATGATATTAAATCAAACAGGGAATTAAAGACATGATTCACAGGACAGTCATCAGATTCAAAAACACCGCTGCTCAGTTTCCTCAGTCAGCAGCGCTGAGTTCATGGAAAGAGCTGCGTAGTAATTCATCTTCAGAAAAATGAACAAGTTGTTCAGATGTTGAACAGATGTTTTAGTGTCCGTATTGGTCATCAATCCTAATTAGTGTACCTCGGATCTGCGGAGTCCCACAGGGATCAATCCTCGGCCCCATATTGTTTATTCTGTATCTGTTACCTCTGGCTTCCATCTTTAATAAATATGAAGTATCCTTCCATTTGTATGCCGACAATACTCAGATTTATTTTCCTTTAAAACATAATGATAAAAATGGTCTACAACCTTTGTTTGCCTGTTTAAGTGATCTTAAACTTTGGCTTTCAAGTAACTTTCTAAACCTAAACGAAAATAAAACTGAAATAATTATCTTCGGGCCCAAGGAAAAGTGTGTGTATGATGTTGACCGTGGTTCTCTCGCACCGTATGAAACCCACTGCGCAAGAAATCTGGGTTTTCTGTTTGACCACAACTTAAAATTTGAGAAACAGATCAGTGCTGTTGTAAAGTCATGCTTTTTTCAGCTCCGCCAATTCTCTAAAGTGAAACCGTTTTCAACTCAGAGTAATCTTCAAATAGTGTCTCATGCATTCGTAACATCACGACTAGACTACTGTAATTCACTTTACTTTGGTCTATCTCAGTCTTCTCTCTCTCGCTTACAGCTAGTGCAAAACGCAGCAGCTAGACTTCTCACTGGGACACGCAAGTATGAGTCGATCACCCCTATCTTATTCAAACTCCATTGGCTACCTATTAAATTTACAATTGATTTTAAAATCTTACTTTTTGTGTATAAAGCTCTTAACAATTTGGCCCCTCAGTACCTGACTGATCTGCTCTGTCCGTACACTCCTTCTCGTACTTTGAGATCCAGTGATCACTGCCTTCTCATCGTGCCTAGATCCAGGCTTAAAAAACGAGGCGACCGTGCTTTTGCGACTGCAGGCCCAAAACTTTGGAACGGTCTGCCTCTCTATATCAGACTGGCTCCTTCAGTTTCCATCTTCAAATCTTCTTTAAATACTTTTTTGTTTTCTCTTGCTTTTAATGCTCATTGATTTTGATACGATTACTGCTTATTTTTTCTTTTGTTTTATTTTTTCAGTTGTTTCTTTTTGTCCTGTACTGCTCTGCATTTTATTCTCTGCTATGTACAGCATTTTGGTCAGCCTTGGTTGTTTTTAAATGTGCTTTATAAATAAATACTGTATTGTATTGTATTGTATTGTAAGTTAGTTAATAGTTTATATATTATTAAGCACTTACAAGTCATTGAAATGTCAACACAACCTGTAACCGGCAGCTTTGTAAAACATGTACAACTGATGATTATTTAACAGTTTAGAATGGCGATACTGAAAGCTTTGTAAATGATTTACTCATGTGCTTACCCATCAGGTTTTGAATACTTTGTAGTGTCTACGGCAATGTAAGGGCACTGTAATACAATGTAACGTATTAACCTCTAAGTTACGTATTAACCTTTAAATTACGAGATTTGTAAATCACTAGCATATTACTTAATAATAATTTGTGAATTTAGTCATGTTTTGTAAATGATTAGTTAATCATCATCTGTTCACTAGTAAATTATTTATAACTTAATCTACAAAACATAGATAAAAAAATTTACAAATCACTTATTAATCATTTATGAATGCAAATTCATGCTTTGTAAATGATTAGTTCATCATCAACTAATCAATTATAAATGACTAGCAACTGAACGTTATTATAAAGTGTTACCAAATGAACATTTAGTCCTTTTCAGTTTTACATGAGAATCCCTGACAGTCAAACAGAGTGCAAATCCCTTTCATCAATCCAAGATGTCGCAGCCGTGTCCGGTCGTCGTCCAGGTCGCTCCGCTCTTAGATTTTGGACATTGGACACCGCTTCACTGACCTGTTTCAGGACACTCTATCCTCCAACCCATCGTGGCCATCTGAGATTCTCCGGAACGCTGAGATGAACAATGGCCACGTGAATAACCACCTGAGGCGACGGATCAAGAAACACCGCCGGAAACGTGCTGGGATTCGCAACAGACTGAGGAAAAAAGCACGCAGCCCTCCTCTATCGAGCATTCTGCTCACCAATGTCCAGTCTCTGGAGAATAAGATGGACGATCTTAGAGCCAGGATAAGTTTCCAATGGGACATTAGGGACTGTAACATCCTTTGTTTGTCTGAAACATGGCTCACACCCTTGGTCCCGGACGCTGCTGTAAGGCGTCTGAAAACTTCTCTGGTTTAGAGATGGATAGGTCAGCCGAGGCCAGCAAATCCAAGAGCGGAGGAAATTGTGTTTCATGATTAACAAGAAATGGTGTGATCCCAGGAATATCTCCACTCTGTCTCGGTCCTGCTTGCCTCATCTGGAACATTTATCCTTTATTTGCCTCCCATTCTATCTGCCACGGGAGTTTTCATCAATCATCATAACTGCTGTTTACATCCCACCACAAGCAGACACTGGTTTGGCTTTGTCTGAGCTTCACGATGCGCTCAGCGGTAACATCAACAAACATCCTGACGCTGCTATTATCATCGCTGGGGACTTTAATAAAGCCAAACTCAGGCAAGTTATGCCTATTTTTTATCAACATGTATCCTTTCCAACCAGAGGACCGAATATACTGGATCATTGCTACACTCAGTTTAAAAATACCTACAAAGCTCGCTCACTACCTGCTTATGGCAAATCGGATCATGCCGCCATTTTCCTCACACCGGAATATAAACAAAGGCTCGTTCAAGATCCCCCGGTGCAGAGGGTGGTGACGCGATGGTCCGTGCAATCAGAAGCCATGCTACAGGCAGCTCTTGATGACGTAGACTGGGACATGTTTTTGGCAAGTTCATCTGATGTCATCAAGTTCACGGATGAAGCATTAAGCTTTGTAAACACGCTAGCCGAACAAGCTACGGATACAATATCTATAAGGACATTCTCAAATCAGAAACCGTGGGTGCATGCATGCAGTAAGCAAACGCACTGCTGCTTACAACGCCGTTCTTCTGTCAGGAAACATGAGTGAGAACAAAGCATTGTGCTATGCTCTCTGACGTGCAGTAAGAGCCGCCAAACACAGATACAGGGAACGCATAGAGTCACATATCCAGTTAAATGATTCCTGATGCATGTGGCAAGGACTAAGGACCATCTGTGCCTTTGGAAATAAATCCTCTGCAGAGGTGAGAGCAGATCCGTCGCTGGCTGACGAGCTAAACACTTTCTACGGCCATTTTGAAAGCAATCTAAACAGTGTGAGTCTGCCGATCAGCGGGTCAGGAAGCAGCAGTTAGATCAGCGATCATCATGTGATCACTGTGTCGGAGGACGAGTTTCGGAGGGCACTACAGCGAGTGAATGTAGGGAAAGCAGCCAGACATGATGGGATTTCTGGTTGTGTTCTGTGGTCCTGCGCTGATCAGCTCGCTGGTTTGTTTACATCCATTTTTAATGAGTCTCTTGTTAAATCTGTCGTTACATCTGCGTCATCTGCTCCTCCATCCCGGATACTTTGGACCCTCTTCAGTTTGCTTATCGCCCAAAACAGATCCACTGATGATGCCATCCCTCACATCCTGCACTCTTCTCACACACATTGACAGCAATAACAGGAACTACGTAAGGCTGTTATTTATCCACTATAGCTCAGCTTTCATTACTATAGCCCCCTTAAAGCTAGCTTCTAAACTCATAGACCTCGGCCTGAATTCTTCACTCCGCAGCTGGATTCTTGATTTCCTCACCGGCAGACCTCAAGTGGTGAAAGTATGCCATTACACCTCCAGCTCCATCACCCAGAACATAGTCCTGAGTCCCTTGCTCTACTCTCTCTACACACATGACTGCGTGTCTTCGCACAGCCCCACATCTATAATCAAATTTGCTGATGATACTGTGGTTCTGGGCCTCATTCACAACAATAATGAGGCCGCATACTTGGATGAGGTAGATAAATTAACATCATGGTGCCAGGACAACTGTCCCTCTCAGGGTCTGCACTCCCCTCTCTGCAGGACATCTACCTCAAACGCTTCAGAAGCAGAGCTGCTAAAATCATCAAAGACTCCACCTACCCCAGTAACCAGCTTTTCATTTTGCTGCCATCTGGTAAGCGCTTCCGTAGCCTGATGGCAAAAACCGAGAGACTCAGGAGGAGTTTCTTCCCTCAGGCCATCAGGCTCCAAAACTCAAAACCAGCCTCTTAACATCATGTCTCCACTTAATATTAACGTTATCAGTAAGATATTCATCATTCACTACCTCACATAGACACACTGACAGTGTCAACCTCTTTGCACATTTGCCTCTTGTGCATTCCTGTGTATCTTAATATTTAAGACTACAGTATAATGCACATATGCACATTTTACATCCCTGTGTATCTTAATATTTAAGACTACAGTTTACTTTCATGCACATTATTTTGCGTTCTATATTTGATTCTACAATACACATCTTTTTTAAATTTTATTCTTATTTTTTTATTGTTTACTTTTATTTAATTCTTACATAGCCATATGCATGTATATTTTCATCTATGTTGTTTTCTTAAATAATTGCACTGTCCATGGAGTGGACCTGACTCACATTTCACTGCTGGTTATATATGCTATACATAATTGTGTATGTGACGAATAAAAATCTTGAATCTTGAATCTACGCTCAATATTTTTACTGTGACAAGTGTCAGTTAGTCTAGCACAGTACACATAGCTAGGTTATTTATATATATATATATATATATATATATATATATATATAAACTTGATCAGAACCATCATCTGATCTTTCCCTGTTTCATGAGAGGGTACGAGGTTGTGTACATTAGCGGCCGCTCGCTTCAGTTGTCAAGTACAAACGACACGCCAGTGGGCAGATGACTTCTCCATTCGCTCCTCCATTTTGTTTCCAGCGAGAACAAGCAGAAACTGAAAAGGCTTTTAAAATTTTGAGCTGACAGCACAGAACACATGCCGCCTTTCTCTGACTAACGTCCAGAAGCTACAGAGGAGGAAATGGTGCTTTAAATTGCCTTGCTTTCATCTGCCTCCTCATATCCCTTATTTCCACTTCCTGTGGAGCATGACGGAGAACATGAGCCGTTGTTTCAGCGAGAGCATGTACAGTTTCAGTGTTTCAGCTCGACAGTGGTACTTCACTGTGTTTTCATAAATTCACGCTGCTCTGTGTTTGCTGCTTGAGTCCAGAAAAATAAAGCGTCCCGGTCGCCTCCACGCCTGACTTTTACAAGCCGCTTCATGCTGCCATCAGAAATCAGGTTTAAGGTCAATCTATAAAACTTCATGGGAGCTGTAAAGTTGTACAGTTTTAGAGTATATAATTGACTGTAATATATGCAAAATTATTTTTCTCACATCATGAGATGGTTCATAGACACTTTGGTGTTTAAAGAACTATTTGCTCATGAATGAACATAGTGTCATCATACTTAGTCTCATAAGCTGATATTCTTTTTTTGAAATGCAAAAATAGATTTTCTGATGAATATGCATTCAGCTCCAGTTCATAGAAAGTAAAGCGTTCATATTAACCACGTTTGTCAAGCTCCAATAAGGACAAAAAATCACCATAAGACGTCATAACAGTAGCTCTGTTGATGGACTGTTACTGTAGCAATTATGGGATTGCTAACATCCCAAAACTGAAGAACATTTCATTCTAAAGAGCAACAAACCTTAAAAAAACATCTTAAACACCTTGTTCAGACCTGGTTTCACATGTACTGTACCAGTGCAGACCATGGTAATCTCATATGTATACATTTATATGTAGGCTATTTTATGTAAAGTTTGGTTTTACCACAAGTACTTGTACTTCAGTTTGCATAGACTGTAAATTTACTGTCATACTGAAAGCATCTGATCAAATTTAGAGACATACAAATGTTCACAAATCCATATTTTATATATTTATATTTACTGATTGATTCTGTTGTATTTATAAACAATAAACTATAAATTAATTATTTTTTTAATGTCACCAAATGAATTAAATTCACATAACTTTTCTGTTCCATGAGAAATTTTGATATTAATTTTAAACAGGTATAAACAAAAAAAAATAAATAAACAAAAATACATTTTCTGTAAAGGTTTTACATTGAAAAATTAATTGGTAACACTCAATCCTAAAGCCGTTTATAAAACGTCTACTTGGATTTTGAGACCCGTATGCTCATCCACGCTGCTCCTTCTATACTAGGGGTTGAACAACTTCTGACGGCAATACCACGACTGAGGTGCCCTTGAGCAAGGCACTGAACCCCCAACTGCTCCCCAGCAGCATAAATGATGGCGGAGGGTGAAGCAACTCCAGGGTAAGGCTAAAAGCAGCCAAATATATTAAATACAAACATGTCTTTTTAGGCAAGAAACAGACATGGGTTTCATGTAGGCTAATAAAAAATGTTTAATGGGAATATATTTGTATTTAACATGATTACAATTTAAAGAAAATATGAGAAATTGATAATTATATAACGTTTTCTGGGAGTCACCCTTTCCAGAACGCTGTAGAGATGCAAGGAGCGTTGCTGGGAAGGCACGATGATCTTTATCTCTTTATCTTACTATCACTCTCTGTTTTTTAAAGTGATAAAATATAACTTAATTCACACCATGTTTCTGATATTATCGATCAATCTTATCAGATAAATTTTGAGTTGCGGTAACGTGAGTGCAGTACACCTGCAAAGCGTTAGCACTCGTTAGCTTGTCATTAACATTTTCATTCGAACCTATTGCTGTTTTCTTTTCTCCTCTCTCTCGCTCCAGTTATTCACAAGTTCATCAAACAACTGCAGTAAGAATATTTTATCGAGCACGGTGAGTAATGGCTTCTCCAGCTATTGTTATTTGCACCTCTTGCCACATGTACAGTTTATCTATCTCTGTCGCAGATGAGGGATTCACATGTGATAAATGCAGGGAAATAGTTAGGCTGACAGAGAAGATTTCAGAATTTTGAGACACGCATCCAAACTTTAATTGAGGACAGTAAGAATGTTAGGGCTCTAGATACAGCTTTGGATGCTTCTAGCTCAGGGATTCCCGTACATTGTCCGGTTCCGGCAACAGAGCCCCTGCAGCAAGGCAACTGGGTGACAGTGAGGCAGCATAGTCGTGGGTCAAAACACCGCTCTTCTGTTCCGATCAAAACATTAAACAGGTTCTCCCCACACAGTGATGCACCCACTGAGAAACCTGATGAAAGTGCTCTAGTTATTGGTGATTCTATTGTACGGAACGTGAATTTAGAGACACCAGCCACCATAGTCAAATGTTTACCGGGAGCCAGAGCGCCTGACATCTTGGCAAATTTAAAAGTGCTGGCTAATGCTAAACGTAAATACAGTAAGATTGTTATTCATGCCGGCGCTAATGATGTTCGATTTCGCCAGTCGGAGATCACTAAAAATAACATTAAAGAAGTGTGTGAACTTGCCAGCATGATGTCAGACACTGTAATATGCTCTGGTCCCCTCCCTGCTTACCGTGGTGACGAGATGCAAAGCAGATTGTCATCACTCAATGGCTGGATGTCTAAGTGGTGCCCACATAATAACATAGGTTTCATAGACATTTGGACGAGCTTTTGGGGCAGACCTGACCTGTTGAAAAGAGATGGTCTTCATCCCTCCTGGGGTGGTGCCACTCTTCTCTCTAGAAATATGGCAAATAGTCTTAGTGTTTATACTTGACTAACTGGGGCCCAGGTCAGGAAGCAGACAGAGTGGCTAAACAGACCGTCTGCTAGCTGCCTCACATCACAGAGGTCAGCTAATTCTCAGCACATAGAGACTCTTTCACCTAGATATCACACTATAGAGACTGTGTCTGTTCCCCAAACTAGAAAATACAAAAAACGTCCAAACCAAGTTAAGATAAACAATTTAATTGAGGTTCAACAAATACAAAACAGATGCAATATGGATAAACAAATGATAAAGCTTGGCTTATTGAATATCAGATCCCTTTCTACGAAAACACTTTTTGTAAATAATATGATCACTGATCATAATATAGATGTGCTCTGTTTGACAGAAACCTGGCTAAAACTTGATGATTGCATTATTTTAAATGAGTCCACCCCCCAAGATTACATTTATAAACATGAGCCACGTCTAAAAGGCAAAGGGGGAGGTGTTGCTTCAATTTATAACAACGTTTTCAGGATTTCTCAGAGGGCAGGCTTCAAGTATAACTCCTTTGAAGTAATGGTGCTTCATATAACATTATCCAGAGAAACAAATGTTAATGATAAATCCCCTGTTATGTTTGTACTGGCTACTGTATACATGCCACCAGGGCACCCTACAGACTTTATTAAAGAGTTTGGTGATTTTACATCCGAGTTATTTCTGGCTGCAGATAAAGTTTTAATAGTTGGTGATTTTAATATCCATGTTGTTAATGACATTATGCATTGGGATCAGCATTTATAGACATTCTGAACTCTATTGGGGTTAGACAACACGTTTCAGGACTTACTCATTGTCAAAATCATACTCTAGATTTAATACTGTCACATGGAATTGATGTTGATAGTGTTTAAATTATGCAGCCAAGTGATGATATCTCAGATCATTATTTAGTTTTGTGCAAACTTCATATAGCCAAAACTGTAAATTCTACTTCTTGTTACAAGTATGGTAGAACCATCACTTCTACCACAAAAGACTGCTTTTTAAGTTATCTTCCTGATGTTTCCAAATTCCTTAGCATATCCAAAACCTCAGAACAACTTGATGATGTAACAGAAACTATGGACTCTCTCTTTTCTAGCACTTTAAATACAGTTGCTCCTTTACGCTTAAGGAAGGTTAAGGAAAACAGTTTGACCCCATGGTATAATAAGCATACTCGCACCCTAAAGAGAGCAGCCCGAAAAATGGAGCGCAGCTGGAGGAAAAAAAGACTAGAGGTATTTCGTATTGCTTGGCGTGAAAGTAACCTATCCTACAGAAAAGCATTAAAAACTGTTAGATCCGATTACTTTTCTTCTCTTTTAGAAGAAAACAAACATAACCCCAGGTATTTATTCAATACAGTGGCTAAATTAACGAAAAATAAAGCCTCAACAAGTGTTGACATTTCCCAACGCCACAGCAGTAATGACTTTATGAAATACTTTACTTCTAAAATCGATAATATTAGAGATAAAATTGCAACCATTCAGCCGTCAGCTACAGTGTCGCATCAGACAGTGCACTATAGACCCCCCGAGGAACAGTTCCACTCATTCTCTACTATAGGAGAGGAAGAATTGTATAAACTTGTTAAATCATCTAAACCAACAACATGTATGTTAGACCCTATACCATCTAAGCTCCTAAAAGAGGTACTTCCAGAAGTCATAGATCCCCTTCTGACTATTATAAATTCCTCTTTGTCATTAGGATATGTCCCCAAAACCTTCAAACTGGCTGTTATTAAGCCTCTCATCAAAAAAACACAACTTGACCCCAAAGAACTAGTTAATTATAGATCAATCTCGAATCTCCCTTTTCTGTCCAAGATACTAGAAAAGGTGGTTTCCTCACAATTATATTCCTTCTTAGAGAAAAATGGTATATGTGAGGATTTCCAGTCAGGATTTAGACCGTATCATAGTACTGAGACTGCTCTCCTTAGAGTTACAAATGACCTGCTCTTATCATCTGATCGTGGGTGTATCTCTCTATTAGTTTTATTGGATCTAAGTGCTGCGTTTGACACAATTGACCACAGCATTTTTTCGCATAGACTTGAACACTTTGTTGGCATTAATGGAAGTGCATTAGCATGGTTTAAATCATACTTATATGACAGCCATCAGTTCGTTGCAGTGAATGAAGATGTATCATATCGATCACAAGTGCAGTATGGATTACCTCAAGGCTCAGTACTAGGGACGCTACTCTTCATGCTTTATATGTAACCCTTGGGAGATCTCATCAGGAAACATGGTGTTAGCTTTCACTGTTATGCTGATGATACTCAGCTCTATATTTCTTCGCGGCCCGGTGAAACACACCAACTTGAAAAACTAATGGAATGCATAGTCGATATAAAAAAACTGGATGACAAGTAATGTCTTACTGCTAAATTCTGAAAAAACAGAGGTGTTAATTATAGGACCTAAAAACTCTGCTTGTAATAACCTAGAACACTGTCTAAGACTTGATGGTTGCTCTGTCAATTCTTCGTCATCAGTTAGGAACCTAGGTTTGCTATTTGATCGCAATATTTCCGTAGAAAGCCACGTTTCTAGCATTTGTAAAACTGCATTTTTCCATCTCAAAAATATAACTAAATTACGGCCTATGCTCTCAATGTCAAATGCAGAAATGTTAATCCATGCATTTATGACCTCAAGATTAGATTATTGTAATGCTTTATTGGGTGGTTGTTCTGCACACTTAGTAAACAAACTACAGCTAGTCCAATATGCAGCAGCTAGAGTTCTAACTAGAACCAGGAAGTATGACCATATTAGCCTGGTTCTGTCAACACTGCACTGGCTCCCTATCAAACATCGTATAGATTTTAAAATAGTGCTTATTACTTATAAAGCCCTGAATGGTTTAGCACCTCAGTATTTGAATGAGCTCCTTTTACATTATAATCCTCTACGTCCGCTACGTTCTCAAAACTCAGGCAATTTGATAATACCTAGAATATCAAAATCAACTGCGGGCGGCAGATCCTTTTCCTATTTGGCGCCTAAACTCTGGAATAACCTACCTAACATTGTTCGGGAGGCAGACACACTCTTGCAGTTTAAATCTAGATTAAAAACCCATCTCTTTAACCTGGCTTACACATAACATACTAATATGCTTTTAAAGAGCATATTGCAGGTTAAAAAAAAATCTAAATTAATATTTAACCGTGTATGAAAATACCATATAAAAAGATAATGCAGGATTTAAAATGGTTTAAAATGACATAAGGACACCAATTTAGTAGATAAAGTGAGCGTTTCTTTGACTGCTCGTAAAAAACGCTTTTTTTTTCCAACATCGCGTCATTTTACGTCACAAGAGGGAGACGTGTGCTGCTGTGCGCTGCCGCTGCTCAGTGCAGAGTAGGTTGGTATTCAGTAAGAGCGGTCGTGAGTCAGTGTGTTTTCAGTAGGTTTTGTATTTCAATTTATCATCGTCATGGTAAATTATTGTGTTTGTGAAGCTTGCAAAAAATCCAGCCTGTCAGGACATCGAGTCCACCGGTTTCCTAACAAGAAAAAGGACGGTGCTATCTTTCGTGCCTGGGTGCGGTTTGTGCAGGTGAAGAGACGGGATTTCTCTTCCGCTTCGGCTTCGGAAAACGCGGTCGTGTGTAGCGTTCACTTCAGATCGGAGGATTATCGTCCCGGCGATATGATGGAGTTCAACATGGGATACCGAAGTAAGAACCGAGTGAGACTCAGAGCTGGTGCGGTTCCTTCAGTGCACGTAGCTTCGGGTTCTCCCGCCGGCGGGAAACACGGTGGTCACGGATCCGTCAGAGATGCAGCTCGACGAAAACGTGAACTGTGCAACGTAAGTCTTTTTTTTTTTTTTTTTTACATTTACTAACTAACAAATCAGTCAACATAATGATTTAAATAATGAGAAGCAACGTGGCGTGTATAAGTTGTTGTAAAGTACCGCAGCTAGCTTGTTAGGCATAATAACTAATGCTAGTTGCTAGCACAGCTAATTCGTAATTTGTCATGTTTGTTTATAAGGATTTATCAGAAATTGCAAGTAATGAAGTGGGAGATACATCTTCAGCCAGTGCTGCAGTGTTTGTTGCTGACCCAGAGCAAGAGCCTTTCTCTCCACTGGCCCCTCAATCATCTGTGCATCACTTTGGCTCACAGTGTGACCTCAGACCTTCACATCGTTCATCAGGTGGATTAACATTTTACATTAAATATGATGTGCAATGAATGAACTATCCAGTGTCCACAGATCAGCAACTTTAATAACTAGCCTACTAACGTTACAATATTAAATTTCATTTTTTCCAAGAAGCTGTTTTCTTTTATTTGCTTCTAAGAAGAGTCAAGTTACGTTATAGCTCCATCATTGCTCAAAGTAAAAAAATATATTTATGATGTATCATATACATGCTGTTACACAATTGTATAACTGGACTTATTTTTATTCTAGCTGTCCAGGCACAGCCCAAGATGGTCAGTGTGGGGACTCGGACAGAAAGGTTTGAGAAATCAACGTCAACTCCACTGCCCAGTCCTGTGCATACCGATGATGAGTCATCCTCTGTTTTCATGGACAAACCTGGTGATATGTCATGGATCCCAGAGGGGGAAATGACAAGTGATTCATCTGATGAGGAACCACAGCAGGAATCTCACCCTGACCTCAAGTAAGACTTATTTTTCTTTTATTTAAGTTTTTATATGATCAAATTGTGTCAAGTCAAAAATAATGTTTTTCTTTTTTTTCAGTGCTGCTGATAAGTTCATTGTGTGCCAAAGCCAGTTGATGTCTCTCTTTACCATTTGCCCAGCCTGTTGTGGGGAAACCCAAGGCAATGTTGAGAAGCAGGAGGGAACTTTTGTAAAAAATAAAGCAAGTAAGAAACTATTTGTGTTTTCTGGTAGAAAATGATGTTGTAACATAACTTGTATAGTTTGTTTTAATCATTATACTTTGTTGTTTGTATGTTATAGTCATTTTCTGCCTTTCACATACATCTCTTAGGTCTGTGCAGCATGTGGGTATCAGCGTTTTTGGCAGAACCAGCCAATGCTGCATCGCAATATGCCAGCCTGCAACCTATTACTGAGTGGGGCCATCCACTTTTCAGGTTGCATGGCTACCCAGACCATCAGGATGTTGAAGCTGTTTGGGCTTCAGAGCATCAGTGCCAGCACCTATTTTCGCCATCAGCGCTTGTACACGATTCCAACCATCGTGCAGGCGTGGCAGAATGAGCAGGCAGGGATCATCAGAGATCTAAAAGAGATGAGGGGTGGACTGATCCTGTCTGGTGACTGCAGGTAGCACACTTCAGCTTATATCATTAAAATGGAAAACAAGTCTAAACTGGATAATATAGTTTAATGTATTAGTTTTTGTGCTTAACCATATGAATTAAACTGTTTTTGACATTCATAGGTCAGATTCTCCTGGCCATTGTGCAAAATATGGCACATACTCTTTGATTGAGGACAGAATCAACAAGGTTTTAGATCTTCAACTTGTCCAGGTAAGTTAATATTATCAAACACACATATCACCTGTTTAATGTTACACAGTGAGATGACAAAATATTTTTTATAGAGCTCCGAGGTCCCAAGTAGCAGCGGGTGTGAGTTAGAGGGCCTAAAGCGCAGCATAAGTTTTCTGACTCGGCAACATATGCAAGTGTCAGCCCTGATCACAGACAGAAATCGGCAGGTAAAGAAACGCACATGAATCTTGCCCCTGACTCTATTTACAGCTAAAATCAAATGTTCTTGTAATCAATGTGTTTTTTCAAACATTTCAGGTTGCCAAGTGGGTGCGGGAGGAGTTGTGTCCCAAAGGAACAAGCCATTTCTTTGACATCTGGCATATTGGATATATTGTCTATAATTACATTTTCCTTTTTAACATTTTGTGTTTCTGTTGTGAAACAGGTCTAGGGAAAGCATTGGATGCTGCTGCAAAGGAGAGGGAGTGTGAAGAACTGAAGCTGTGGAGGCCAGCTGTTATTAACCACCTCTACTGGACTGCCGCTTCCACTCCTAATGGAGATGCAGATGTGATGGAGGCCAAGTGGAAGAGCATGGTCAACCACGTTCAGGACATCCACGAACATGGCACTCCTACGTTTCCCTGCTGTGCACATCCACCTCTGGAGGGCGAAGCAAGGAACAAGGAATGGCTGGAACCATGTACAAAATACTGTTTATTAGGGATGCCTATGCTGAGTATCGGATTCGATACTGCCATTTTTGCCAGATCGGGTATCGTATAATAGAGTTGTGACGTTCGCGAACGAACCGATTCTTTTGAACGGCTCATAAACATGAACGATGGGAGCCGAGTCGCGGCTGGAGGGGAGCCGTTCTTTCTGTCGTTCTTTTATCCTATGCGTGTTTCACACAGATGCACACAAATGAGCTCCTCCGCGAGACAGAACAGTTATAGGGGGAGGGGCGCACCCAGCGCAGGCCAACCCTTTATAGCGTGATGATATTAGTTATTAGTTGTGCATGTTCATTGCAGCCCACTTTGTTATTGTTCATTGACTTGAAGTGGCTGATGTCCTATTTGCAAAGTTTACAGTAGTAATAGTATGTAGTATGTAGACATTTCCATTTTATTTATTCTAATTTTATCTACTTTAAATATTTTTTGTTTTCTATCAAAATGTTCTTGTGTGATAACAATGTTCTTGTGTGAAAGTGTTTGTAGTAAAAGCTGTTTTGCACAGAAATTCATTGCAGCCGGCTTTGTTTTTGATGTTTATTTGAGTAGGTATTGTATGAATAACATAAGTCAACGTAGCTTTACACACACACACACACACACACACATTTTGTACTAAAGGTAAATCCAAAATAGTGATGTCACTGTCTAAGCAGAGGGATTTGTGCAACCCTATGGAATATAGTCCACACATGACAAATGAGGTAATAATCAATATTTCAGAATAATTCAAACTCAGATATTGGTGTGTGATATCTGAGTTTTAATTATTTGACTACAAATCTCACCTCATCATTCCTCCCAGTAATTATTTCCAGGATAAACTGAGATGCCCCCAAGCTGGCTTCTTAAAACTGACTAAATATTTAAAAAGAGCCAAAAGAGCCGTTCTTTTGAACGGCTCTTTGAAAGGAACGGATTGCGAAGATCCGGATCCCCTCAAAGAGCCATAAATCCCATCACTATCGTATAAGCGCTTTGTGCCGCACTGTATTGGAGCCTTTCATATCATAATACAGTGACTCATTAAACAGCTGTGCTATACATAAACATTTTTTATAGTAGGCTATAAAATAATTTTTTATTAATGTATTTTACAACAATGCAAAGAGCAATGGGTAAAGTTTTACCAGATTAGGTGTTAAACTTATTGTCTCTTATTTGTTTCCCACTAAATTATTTTTTTTCTTCCCTAAATGTTCAGATTTTTCTAAATTAAATTTTACTGCTGATTTATCCACTAATGTAGTTTATAATAGCATTTTTGTCACAGATTATGATAAATTATTTTTTAGATGTGGTTTTTCTTTATAATGAAGTTGTCTGTAAAAAATCCCACCTCATTGTGGTAATACACTCATGACTCATCTTAAAAACAAAATGTTTGTTTATGCAGGATCAACTGTAGCAGTTAAACTGGAGAGTGTAGCTACTAGAACAGCGCTGGTAAAGGATGTTCGGCAGTTGTCCCCACAGCATCAGACTTTTTCACTGGAGGCATTTCACTCCCTTATCCTGCACTTTGCACCAAAGCACACTGGGTTCTCCTTTCTTGGGATGTACAGCAGGTAAGTGTGTGATGTGAAAGAATGAGTACTTTCTGAAACTAATGCAGTCTAACACAGCAGCCCAAATTTCATTAAATTTGCAGTAAGCAATGCTTTTTTCCCCCAGTTTTTTACTTCTGGGTTTATTTACATATGCACAACTTGTAATGGGTAAAATGACTTTTTTTTTCTACAGACTTCTCTTGGCAGCCCTGCATTTCAACCACAATGGCAGCAGAGAAGTTGCTGGAACCAGTGATGGTGAGGCGTGTTATGCGGTTCGCTACCCAAGGTTCCGCAAAGGTGGCTGGGTAGTCCGTCCTGTTAAGGAAAAGCCATCATATGGTGGGCAGTTTCAGTCAGTTCTTAAATATTAAGCAAGTCAGACCACGAGTTAGCAATGAATGTGATCTACACTTTTGCTTCCTTCTCCCAGCATATGCATCAGCCCTCATGGAGTCTCTGAGAGAGGAATACTCCAGGTCACCACAGGCTCTACGAGAACGCAGCACAGTTTTGTTTTCCACTACACCTGCTCCCCTTTCCAGATCCCTCCAGAGGATCAACAAGGATGAGGCTGTTGGCGTGTATATAACACAGCATTCACGATTTAACACGTTAACGAAATCTTAGTGTGATACCCGAAAGATTGTTAAATTGTATATATGATCATAAAAAGTTTTATACAACAATTTGTGATTTGTTTATTTTCTATTGATTGTCAACAAAATTGAGCCATTCAAAACCTTTATAGAGTCCTCCTTCCTCTGGAAACTGTCTTCTAATGGCTGACACAACACATGCAGGTAAGGGCTTCCTGATGTGCCTGCCCAGAATGCCATAGGCCCAGCGGACAACCTGTCGGTATGCAGTGTAGCGGTATTGCCTTGAGACATGGAAGAAATATCAATATTGATAGTCTTATACCAATGGCATCAAATAGTGTGATATATGTTTTAGCTGCGTTTGTGTTCAGGGGACAGGCAGCTAGCGGATGGTGAGGAGATATAGATGTTTGCGGTATGTGAAAAATGTTTTGGCCTAAAAAACGCGTGAGATCGCTTAGAACATGTCTTTTTAGCTCAAAAGTAATAAATTATCTCTACCATAAACATACTCATGTCTGCTGGCCTGGAGAGGTCCATGCTCCTGTCTGAAGTGCATATAGGCTATCTGTAGCACATATGGGTTCAGACAGCAAGCCTCGAAGCCTGGGTGCAGAGTCAGGCACTGCACATCAAGTCTGGGTGTGACATTTTCCACTAAGGCCCAGTAGGCATCCACCTCCCTGCAACACTGACTTTCCTCAGCTTTAAACATTGCCTCGCATTTCTCACACATGCACCTATGGGACAAAAAATTGTATCAGGAATAAAAATATCTCTGTCTCTCGATGAGAAACTGCTAAGTTATATCACGTAACGTAAGTCTGGACGGATATTAATGAGCATGACAAACGCCTGATCAAAGCTTAGTTTCTGTTATTGTAAGTTCCAATACGCCCAGATGACCAATAATATATTTGCTATTAACTGTTATACGATGGTAATAATCTGTACAATATTGTGAGCACAGTTTATATCGTTAGCGAACGTGTATCTATAAGCTAACACTGGTCTCTCACCAAGACACCTGCCCTGTTCTCCACTGGTTCTCCTCACACCACAACTCAATTTGTCTCCTCTGACCGTTGTTCTGTCTAACATTAATCCTGGCCTGTCCCTGCTCTCTTGGCAGCCTAGCAGGTTCATAATTGTATGGCTGTGGTCCGTCATACAATAAGTATGAACAATTTCCTCAGCGTCTGAAACGTCATTGCGGTCCATTTTTCCCCCTCTTGTTTGAATCGACCGCTCTCCCTCTTGCTACGTCACGCCCGTCACGCCCATTTTCAGATGCGGAAGTAAAATTTTATCACAAAAACGACTCCAGAAGCCACTGTAGCGTATTTATAATTTTTTTTTAAGAAAATCTAGTTCCTACATTATTTTTCTATACATTGACTCGTTGGGTCTTCTAACCTGCAATATGCTCTTTAATATCCAAATCCGTTAAAGGATTTTTAGGCTGCATTAATTAGGTAAACCGGAACCGGGGACACTTCCCATAACACCCTATGTACTTGCTACATCATTAGAAGAATGGCATCTATGCTAATATTTGTCTGTTTCTCTCTTATTCCGAGGTCACCATAGCCACCAGATCCAGTCTGTACCCAGATCAGAGAGTCACTGCAGTCACCTGGATCCAGTATGTATCCAGACCAGATGGTGGATCAGCACCTAGAAAGGACCTCTACTTCCCTGAAAGACAGCGGAGACCAGGACAACTAGAGCCCCAGATACAGATCCCCTGTAAAGACCTTGTCTCAGAGGAGCACCAGGACAAGACCACAGGAAACAGATGATTCTTCTGCACATTCTGACTTTGCTGCAGCCTGGAATTGAACTACTGGTTTCGTCTGGTCAGAGGATAACTGCCCCCCCCCCCCCCAACTGAGCCTGGTTTCTCCCAAGGTTTTTTCTCCATTCTGTAACCGATGGAGTTTCGGTTCCTTGCCGCTGTCGCCTCTGGCTTGCTTAGTTGTGGTCACTTCATCTACAGCGATATCGTTGACTTGATTGCAAATAAATGCACAGACACTATTTAACTGAACAGAGATGACATAACTGAATTCAATGATGAACTGCCTTTAACTATCATTTTGCATTATTGACACACTGTTTTCCTAATGAATGTTGTTCAGTTGCTTTGACGCAATGTATTTTGTTTAAAGCGCTATATAAATAAAGGTGACTTGACTTGATGATGAGGAACTCGCCGTGGCTCGCCGTATGGTGGACTCGTTATCCATTCAGGTGACCGATCTTACGCAGCAACTCCAATCACTTCGGAGGGATGCCTCCCAGTCTGTCCTACAGGATTCACCCGAGCCTCGGGTGAATAACCTCCCATTTTACTCTGGCGAACCCACTGAGTGTCTGCCATTCCTGACTCATTGTGAGGTCATCTTTTCACTCCAGCCGTCTTCCTACTCCAGAGAACGCTCATGGATAGCCTATGTCATCTCGCTTCTCAAGGGAAGAGCCCGTGAGTGGGGAACTGCTGTATGGAATGCCGAGGCCGATTGTCTGACCAGTTACATCCAGTTTAAAGAGGAGATGTTAAGTGTTTTTGACCGTTCTGTCCATGGCCCAGAGGCTTCTCGCGCCTTGTCCTACTTACGGCAGGGACGCCGCACTGTCACCGACTTTTCTGTGGAGTTCCGCACTCTCGCTACTTCATGTGGATGAAACGAGCCAGCCCTGGTGGCCTGTTACATTGAGGGGCTTGATGCCGAGATAAGGGACGAGGTGTTGGCCCGAGAGGTCCCGACTCGCCTTGATCCTCCGATCGATTCCGCCTTACGAGTAGAGAAGCGCTTTGAACTGCGCCAACGGGCTCGCCGTCATCCACTGGCTGCTTTCCATCTAGAGTCTCTGTCGCTCCTGAACTGATGCAGCTGGGAAGGATCCGAATCTCTGCTGTTGAGCACCAGCGTCGGATCGTCAATCGCCTCTGCCTCTACTGCGGTGCGGAGGGACACTTTGCCACAGCATGCTCGGTAAAAGCCAGAGCTCACCAGTCATAAGAGGGAGACTGGTGAGCGCCTCTTCTCTGGACCCTTAACCGCACTTCCGGACCACCTTCCGTTTCTCTCCGCTGGGCCTAATCTGCTGCTTCTTGTCCAGCCTTGATAGACTCTGGAGCGGAGGGGAACTTTATGGACAAGAGCTGGGCCTTGGAACAGGTGTATTCCTCTCGTAGATCTTCGGGATCCCACTTCAATCTTCACCCTAGATGGTAGCATTCTTGCCCAGGTTAACAGTTCTACAGCACCGTGTCCGGTAACCACAGAGAGACTATATCTTTTTTAGTTATTATTTCCCCGGAGACCCCTGTAATTTTGGGTCATCCGTGGTTGTTTGAACATAATCCTCATATTACTTGGGCTAAGAATTCCATATTCTCCTGGGGTTTCTCATGTCATGTCAGATGTCTTGTGTCTGCTGCTTCTCCCGTGTCTTCTGTTTCTGTCTTTCAGGAGGAGCAAGGCGATTTGTCTGGGGTTCCTGAGGAGTACTTCGATCTGCGGGCGGTTTTCAGTCGTTCCCGAGCCACATCTCTTCCTCCGCATCGGCCATACGATTGCAGCATAGAGCTTCTTCCGGGTACGACTCCTCCTTGCGGGAGGCTCTATTCTCTCTCGATTCTGAGTGTAAGGCTCTGGAGAAATATCTCTCAGAATCGTTAGACGCGGGCACTATCGTTCCTTCCACCTCTCCTGCGGTGGCTGGGTTCTTTTTTGTGAAGAAGAAGGACGGCACATTGCGCCCCTGCCTAGACTGCAGAGGCTTGAATGACATAACGGTTAAGAACCGGTACCCGTTACACCTTATGTCATCAGCTTTTGAGATCTTGCAGGGGGCACAATACTTCACAAAACTGGACCTTCGCAATGCCTATCATCTTGTACGAATCAAGGAGGGTGACGAGTGGAAGACGGCATTTAATACACTTCTTGGGCACTTTGAATATCGTGTTCTCCCGTTCGGGCTAGTTAATGCCCCATCCGTGTTTCAGGCTCTTGTTAATGATTTCCTCTGAGAGACATGTTAAACCTGTTCGTGTTCGTTTACCTTGACAATTGTAATAATTAAAACTCCATAATCATCGGGAAGAAGGAGGCGGGAACCGGCGGACAATCAAAATGAAACTTTAATAATCAAATAAACACAAAACAGCACAGCACAGCACAAATAAAAACAAAAACATAAACTAAAACCCAGGCCTGGTCCTCTCTCGTCCTTCACTGTCGTCGCTCCTGTTTTATATTCTTCCATCTCCTCCGTGGGACTCAAGACTGGTGGGTCGAACAGGTGTCGTTCATTTCCCAATCACTCCACCGGCCTCGCTCGTTCCCACGTCCATCGGCCATGCCCCACTTGTCACATACTCCCGAGTCTGCGCTCTACCCCCCCCTCCCTCCGGGGGGGGGACCGCTCACGGGGACCTGCGGGAACCTGGGGGTAGGACAGACGAGGCGAGAGAAAAGGAGATGGAAAGAGGAGCGACAGAGACGAGAGAGGGGAGAGAGGAAAAAAAAAATTACGGTTCCCAGACGCACTGCTGCTCGGCCCTCCACCAGCTGGGTGATCTCCTCCGCGGTGCCTGGCGATGGAACTGGACGGCCCTCGGCGGACGGCACGACACTCCTCCGCCGCCCGGTGGACGGCAACGGCTCCTCCGGTTTTGGGCAGCCAGCAGGAGTCCCCCGTTCCCTGCTCCTCCCCGTTCCGGCGGATGGCAGCAGGCTCCGGCCCCCTGGCGAACGGCGCTGACTCCTCCGCTCCCTCACGGACGGCAGCCGCCCCTCCACATCACGGGCGGCCGGCAGCGAGCTCGCCCATCCCCGGCAACTCACTCCAGCCCACCGCCTCGAGCGTCCATGCCGGCACACTTCCTCGCCTGCTCCTTGGCACCGCGGATTCACCACAGCGGCGAGGGATCTTCAGCAGCGCGTCCCTCCTTCTCCCGGGCTTCGGCACCACTGTAATAATCAAAACTCCGTAATCATCGGGAAGAAGGAGGCGGGAACCGGCAGACAATCAAAATTTTTAATAAAAAAAAAAAAAAAAAACTTTAATAATCAAAATAAACACAAAACAGTGCATCAGCCCCTCGCGGATGACTGATGCGCACAAATAAAAACCAAAACGAGCAGCCCCCCTTACTGCGCTTACTTCGGTCAAGACTCAATTCTCGCGGACGGAGGAAGCCCAGGCAGCCTTCGAATGTCTCAAATCGCTCTTTTCATCTGCTCCTATCCTTATCTCCCCCGACTTAGAAAGACAGTTCATCGTCGAGGTCGACGCTTCAGAGGTGGGTGTTGGGGCCATCCTCTCTCAGTGCTCCTTGACTGATGATCAAATTCATCCCTGCGCCTTTTTTCCGCATCGCCTTACTACTGCTGAATAGAATTATGATGTAGGTAACCGAGAGCTTTTGGCCATTCGGCCGGGGTGCAATAATCTAAATCCTGACGCTCTCTCTTGCCAGTTCCCTTTTTCTGAGTCTGTACCATCTCAAGAGGGCATCCTTCCTCAGCGGGTCATAGTGGGCGCGGCCGTCTGGGGTATTGAACGCCTGGTCAAACGCGCTTTGTCTCGTACTCGCAGGCCTAGACTCTGCCCTAAGAGGCTTTTGTTTGTACCTCCATCGTCGCGCTGTCATTCAGTAGGGACACTCATCTAAATTATTCGCTCATCCGGGGGTCAGAGGCACCATTGCCACCGTTCGCCAGAGGATCATCCGATGCTTTATCACGTCCTGTCCAGTCTGTGCCCAGACATAGGTCAGTAGTAGACCCCCTGCTGGGTATCTAAGACCCTTGCCCATGCTGTCTCGCCCCTGGGCGCAGATCGCCCTTGATTTCATCACTGGTCTCCCTCCAGAGGTAACCAAGTTATCCTCACCGTTATAGATCACTTTTCCATGGCCGCCCACTTTATTCCCCTCCCTAGGCTCCCCTCCACCAGGGAGACCGCTCAGACGGTCGTAGAACATGTTTTTAGGATCCATGGTCTCCCAGAGAACGTAGTGTCTGACAGAGGGCCACAACTCTCTTCCCTCTTTTGGAAGGATTTCTGTCACCTTATCGGAGCCTCAGCTAGTCTCTCCTCCGGGTTTCACCCACAGACGAATGGTCAGGCCGAACACGCTAATCAAACTATCGGTCTGCTGTTGCATAGTCTCGCATTTCGTAACCCCGCGTCTTGGGTAGAACAGCTTCCTTTGGCAGAGTATGCATACAATTCCGCCCCTGCGTCTGCAACTGGTCTGTCGCCGTTCCAGGGTTGTTTAGGTTACCAGCCCCCCCTCTTTCCTTCCAACAACAAATCCACGGTGCCTTCCGTACGAGCGTTCATCCAGCGTTGCAGACGAATTTGGAGAACGGTCCGTTCCGCCCTTTGTAGATCGCGCTCCATTATGTGCCGCTCCGCTAATAAACACTGTGTCAAAAGCCCCCGTTATGTCCACGAACAGAGTGTTTGGCTCGCTACCACTAACCTTCCCCTTCAGTACCCCTCGCGTAAGCTGGCCCCTAAATTCATTGGACCTTTTCACATCATTAAGATTCTTAGCCTGGTCT